>NC_092734.1:13156728-13269361 GCF_047496885.1 Scyliorhinus torazame
TTAACCAGCCCCACTTCTTTCCACTTCCGATACACGCCGCTCTCTCTCTGTCTGCGCGTCTCTCTCTCTGTCTGCACGTCTCTCTCTCTTTCTCTCTTCCCCCCCCCCCCCCGGCTCAAAACCGTGGTTTTCTCAATGGCGTTAACAGCGACATCCTAAAGTGCCTCCTCAGTTAGTTCCAACAGTAAGGGATGACATCGGTGCTATGGAGGATAAGGTTGAATCCATTTGGGTGGAAATCAGGAATAGTAAGGCGAAAAAGTCACTGATAGGAGTAGTCTATAGGCCACCAAATAGTAACATTATGGTGGGGCAGGCAATAAACAAAGAAATAACTGATGCATGTAGAAATGGTACAGCAGTTATCATGGGGGATTTTAATCTACATGTCGATTGGTTTAACCAGGTCGGTCAAGGCAGCCTTGAGGAGGAGTTTATAGAATGTATCCGCGATAGTTTCCTAGAACAGTATGTAATGGAACCTACGAGGGAACAAGCGTTCCTAGATCTGGTCCTGTGTAATGAGACAGGATTGATTCAGGATCTCATAGTTAGGGATCCTCTCGGAAGGAGCGATCACAATATGGTGGAATTTAAAATACAGATGGAGGGTGAGAAGGTAAAATCAAGCACTAGTGTTTTGTGCTTAAACAAAGGAGATTACAATGGGATGAGAGAAGAACTAGTTAAGGTAGACTGGGAGCAAAGACTTTATTATTTAAATGATAAAATATTAAAACATGCTGCTGTGCAGAGAGACCTACTAGGCTCTAGTGTGATAGTGTACTAGTGCATGAGTCGCAAAAAGTTGGTTTACAGGTGCAACAGGTGATTAAGATGGCAAATGGAATTTTGTCCTTCATTGCTAGAGGGATGGAGTTTAAGACTAGGGAGGTTATGCTCAAATTGTATAAGGTGTTAGTGAGGCCACACCTGGAGTATTGTGTTCAGTTTTGGTCTCCTTACTTGAGAAAGGACATACTGGCACTGGAGGGTGTGCAGAGGAGATTCACCAGGTTAATCCCAGAACTGAAGGGGTTGGATTACGAAGAGAGGTTGAGTAGACTGTGGAACCGATGGTGAGTGTGGTCTCCAATGACCAAACCTTCGCAGGACCTCA
This sequence comes from Scyliorhinus torazame, assembly GCF_047496885.1. Taxonomy (NCBI): domain Eukaryota; kingdom Metazoa; phylum Chordata; class Chondrichthyes; order Carcharhiniformes; family Scyliorhinidae; genus Scyliorhinus; species Scyliorhinus torazame. The sequence goes on from NC_092734.1 coordinate 13,157,849, forward strand.
AACAGGTACCATCGCTACACCCGGTCGAATGCCTTCTCTAGCGCCTGCCTTTTCTCTTCCTCCAACTGCACGAACTCCAGTTCATCTAAGAATCGTCCCATGTCCCCCTCTTCACCCCCCAAATCCGCTCTGTACACCTCATTATAATAATCCCAAACGCCTCATTTACCTTCCCCGGCTCCGACACCACATCTCCTGCCCTGGTCTGTATCTTCAATATTTCCCTGGATGTGGCCTGCCTCCGTAGCTGATGGGCTAACATTCGACTTGCCTTCTGCCCATATTCGTACTGCACCCCTCTTGCCCTACACAGCTGTCCTACCGCCCTTCCTGTTGATAGCCTATCAAATTGCTCCTGTAATATTTTCCTCCTCGCCAATCCCTCCGTGGCGGGCACCCTCTAGTACTCCCTATCTACTTCCAATATCTCGTTCATTAGCCATTCCATATTCCCCTCTCCTTTTCCTATCTGCATGAGCTGTGAACGAGAATCTCTCCTTGGACCACCGCTTTTAGCGATTTCCCCCAAAAAGTGGCTGCTGATGCCTCCCGGTTTTGGTTCAATTCTACATAATCTTTAATCACAGCCCGCACTTTATCACAAAACCCTCTGTCTGCGAACAGCCCCGAATCGAGCCTCCACCTGTCCTGATCTAAACCGAATCTCCAGCCAATGGGGCGCATGGTCTGAGATTACTCTGCCCCCTCCACCCCAACCAAAATCTCCCGGCTCACCACAAAAAAGTCAATTCTGGAATATACCCTGTACACTTGCGGGGAAAAAAAGAAACGCTCCCTTTCCCCTGGGTTCTTGAAGTGCCACGGGTCCACCATACCCATCTTTTCCATTAACCCACCCAGCTCCTTTGCCATTCGTATCCTGCCCATTGACCTGGGGCTCGTCCTATCCACCTTCAGTTCTAGGACACAGTTAAAATCTCCTCCCATAATGAACTGGTGCGTGGCCAAGACAGTGATCGCTGCCAGCAACCCCCTCAAAGCCCACATCACCCCAATTCGGGGCATGAAAATGAAAATCGCTTATTGTCACAAGTAGGCTTCAAATGAAGTTACTGTGAAAAGCCCCTAGTCGCCACATTCCGGCGCCTGTTTGGGGAGGCTGGTACGGGAATTGAACCGTGCTGCTGGCCTGCCTTGGTCTGCTTTCAAAGCCAGCGATTTAGCCCTGTGCTAAACAGCACCAACACCACCTGTGCCCCTTCCAATATCACAATCACATATCTCCCACCTGGCTCCCCCACTACCTTCGTGCCACTCCCCGCAACTTTGAATCAAACCCCGAGTGGAAAACCCGACCCACCCACACCACCCGAAAGAACTCACTCATTCTCGCCCGAGTCATATGCGCCCTGTATCAGGCTCATCCTTGCACAGGAGTAGGTCCCATTTACCCTACGCATTGCCTCCCTTCCAAGTCCTTCACCCTCTGCCGGGTTTGATAACCAGTAGACATACCACTCCCGGGTGAAACATCTCCTCCGACCTTCAGTTACACCTTTCTGTCGAAGTTGCACCCAATTTCGGGTAAAAGCTCTTTTCTGCACCTTCAAACAGGTGCTGCCTGCTGCCCTGTGTGCGCCCACTCACACCATGGCCGCCACCAGAAGTCTGTCCCTCTCTCTCTCTGTCTTGTCTCTCTTGTCTGTTTGTCCACCTCCCTCGTGTGTATGTGTGCGTGTGTCGCTTTCTCTCCCTCTCTTTCCCATTATATCAGTTTGAGAACGTACACCTGAGCAAAGGTTACAGCTAAACCCAACAAGTCAAAATGCAACAAATCTATTGTTAGGAAATAGCTGATGCAATCCAAGTGATTTTTTTTTTTTAGTAAACCCATTTTGGTTTTATCTGTTGCACATTACCGATGCAGCTTATTAAAGGGGATTTGGGTGGTATATAAATGCAATATGTTGTTTTTCAGCCTTACCAGTACAGTGACGTTTAAAATCAGATAAATAAATGCCGTTCAATAACATTGAACCTTTGTTGATTAACATGGAGTTATGCGCGTCCCTGAAACTCTCCACAAATGTTCAGTGTGCCCACATTGAAACTATTTCAAAGCATGTGTTTTAATTTATTATCGAAAGCTTTGTTGCGTCAGAGGCATGCGGATCACTTGAGGTCGTAGAATTTGTGTCTGTAAAGGTTGAACCTCAATTCCTGCAGTGGAAGTTAGCTGGAAACTATCCTGGAATTGGAGACGGTTTCCTGTATCTGTGGAGTATATTGAAGGACCCCGATATTGCTACTGGGCTAACTTAGCACCAACCTGCCTTAGAAAGAAAAATAATTGAAGTTGCCCATGAGACTTTAACTGGTTGACCGTAACATTTTCATAATGACTGGACTGTAATTTACCCGCTGTTGCGCAATTGTACGAGTCGAATGGGAGACTCCACCCGTGATAGTATTTGTGCTAAGTTTATTTTTATTTCCTGTGGGCTGTTTCCGATAAGGAACGCTGTCTTGGGATTGCCACACTTAAATCGGGAGTGAATCTGGCTTGCTACTTTTGGTATTGATGGCAGAACTCTGATAATTTAAAAAAAAAACTTAGAGAACCCAATTATTATTTTCCCAATTAAGAGGCCACAGGTAGGTGACCAATCCACCCACCCTGCACATCTTTCGGTTGTGGGGGTGAAACCCACGCAAACACTGGGAGAATGTGCAAACTCCACATGGACAGGGACCCAGGGCCGGGATCGAACCTGGGACCTCCGCGCCGAGCGGCAGCAGTGCTAACCACTGCACCAGCGAGCTGCCCCCAAATCCTCACTTCTTTAAAAAAAAATTTTTTAAAAAAATTCTCCTCCATTTTCACATTTTCTCCCACATTTACATCCATCAACAATAAACAATAATCAGCAAGATATGTCAGTCCCCATAATAACAACAACGATCCCATCTACCCACCAACCCCCAAACCTCAACCTGCATGTTTACCTAAACAAATGACAAAAATAAATCAGGGATTACCCGTAGTCACCCTTAATCTTACACAGCTCCCCCCCACCCCCCCCCCCCACCCCAGGCCTCCAGCTCCTCCCGTCCACTGCCTCTTGTAAAACTCCTCCCCCTACCCTCGGTTCCTCCCCCCCCCCCCCCCCCCCCCCCCCCCAACTTTCCACCCCGGCTAGACCACTCGGACCCTGTTCTGCCAGGCTCCGATGGCCGCAGCCCCTCCCCCCACCTCACTCCCGTTCCCTGGCCGGCTTAAACCGGCCAGCGTGGAGGCCCCCGCCCGGGTCCCTTTCCCACTTGCCCGGGTCCCTTTCCCACTTGCCCGGCCCCAGGAAAGCCCAAAGATCCCCTTTTAGCACACAAACCCCGCATATCCACCTACACCCCAAAGAACTCTCATTTCGAGTGAAAGTCCCGTCCCTTCCCTTGTCCAAATATATACCACATTGGCTCCTTTAGTCTCTACACCCGCGCGCAGTGATACAAAAAAGAAGAAAATACAGTCATGAGGTTACATCGGCACATGGCCATTCCTCAATTTGTCAGTTCTGCCACAGTCCTTCTGCTTTCGCAAACTCCTCCGCTGCTTCCGCCATTCCAAAATAAAAGTCCCTGAGCTTGTAAGTCACCCTCCGCTTCGCTGGATATACAATGCCGCACCGCACCTTGCTAATGTACAGTGCCCTCTTCACCCAGTTGAAGGCAGCCCGCCTCCTTGCCAGCTCCACCGTAAAGTCCTGGTATACACGTATACCAGCTCCAGCCCACTGCACCACCCGCTTCTGCTTGGCCCAGCTCAGGACCTTCTCCTTCACCCTGTACCTACGGAAGCACAGAGTCACTGCCCTTGGCGGCTCACTCGCCTTTGGTACAGGCCTCCACGACCGATGAGCCCGATCCAGTTCACATCGGGAGGGGTCCTCCCCCTCCCCCAGTAGTTTTGCCAGCATCGCGGCAAAATACTCAGTCGGCTTTGGTCCTTCAACTCCTTCGGGCAGCCCCACAATCCTCAAGTTCTGTCGCCTGGATCTATTTTCCAGGTCTTCCATTTTTCCTCGCAGATCCTTGTTAGTATCCATCACCTTCCGCATCTCTTTCCCCATCGAGGCAAGTTGATCATCGTGCTGCAATAACGTCTCCTCCATTTCCTTCAGCGCCTCCCCTTGCTCTCGCACCTCCGCCACTGCGCTCGCCACCTCCGTCCTCACCGGGGAAACCGCCTCCTCCACCAGCACACTCAAAACCTCCCTCATCTCCTTCCTCACCGTCTCCATGCATTTTGCAATCTGCGCCAACTGCTTTGCAAATTCCGCAGCCATCACCTTGGTTATTTCTTCAGCCGTAAGCAGTGCGGCCTTCCCTGGTGCTCCAGCCTCCTTTTTTCCTGGTGACCCCGCGGTGACCTTTCCACTCCCCGACAGACCTCCAGCTGGTTTTTTTTCGGCCGTTTTTTTGCTCACCCTCGACATTTTTCTTTGGGGTTTTTTCCCCTCCTGTGTCTTCTCAGTGCCTCCTCTGTGCCTTCTCCCTTCTTCTGCCGCCTCCGCGGACCCTGGGATCGGGCTTAAAGCCCCGAAATTGCCGTTCCCGAGCGGGGGCTCTCCATTGTGCGGCTGCCTCCCGCCCGCCGTCACCGGAAGTCGCCAAAATCCTCACTTCTAATGTACAAAAGAAAACCACTCTGAATATCATCCAACTGCTGGTAATGGGGCAGCATCATCGAGGGCCAGAGATACAGGAATGTCGCACACCAGCCTCATCCGGCTTCATCGCCGCCACCCGTTAAATCCCAGAATTCCCTATGGAATGCCACCTCCAGAGGAGCTCTGGTGGATCAAGGTGAAACCTAATCACCATCTACTCATAACTGCCCCTCTGAAATGGCCCCCACAACACACCGATGTGCAGGGTAGGTGGATTGGACAAGCTAAATTGTCCCTTAAATGGAAAAAATTAATTGGGTACTGAATTAAAAAAAAAAAGTGAGGATTTTTGTTCTGCTGTTTTAATGCAATCCCTTCCACAGTACAGTGTGTTTGGGAATTTCCCCATGCGGCGAGCTGGGGTGAACCTGACACTTTTGCCCTTCGATGGTTAATGTGCAGTATACTGGCAGTACCAAGTTCTGCTGGGAGGTGCACCTCCCATTTAAAAGAATGATGTACCGTACCCCTGCGGTCTCTGTCTCTGTGTTCATGTTACAGAAAGAATTGCTGAACGCTGAACATTCTGGGTTTTTTTATTTTAACTTGCTTGGCCATCACTTTATTACTGTTTGTGGGATCTTGCTATGCAGAAAATGGCTAGCGTGTGTTCATTTGTGTGCACGCGTGTGTGGTGTGCGTGCATTTGTGTGCACGCGCATGTGTTGTGTGCACGGGCGTGTGGGCCTTTGTGTGCACGGGCGTGTGTGCATGTGTTGTGTGCACGCGCATGTGTTGTGTGCACGGGCGTGTGGGCCTTTGTGTGCACGGGCGTGTGTGCATGTGTTGTGTGCACGGGCGTGTGTGCATGTGTTGTGTGCACGGGCGTGTGTGCATGTGTTGTGTGCACGGGCGTGTGTGCATGTGTTGTGTGCACGGGCGTGTGTGCATGTGTTGTGTGCACGCGCATGTGTTGTGTGCACGGGCGTGTGTGCATGTGTTGTGTGCACGGGCGTGTGTGCATGTGTTGTGTGCACGGGCGTGTGGGCCTTTGTGTGCACGGGCGTGTAGGCCTTTGTGTGCACGGGCGTGTAGGCCTTTGTGTGCACGGGCGTGTAGGCCTTTGTGTGCACGGGCGTGTAGGCCTTTGTGTGCACGGGTGTGTGGGCCTTTGTGTGCACGCACGTACTGAATAATATGTTTAAAGGGCTCTTTAACTTGCATAAGTCTGGACACTGGCTACCAAGAAGGCTGTCATAGGTCAGTCTGATTGTGCCCTAGCCAACTATGTACACCTTTCTGGACAGTAAACTGTTCATACAAACACTGCATTTAATTTACTGAATTCCAGTCTAAAATATCCCAGTGAGTGGCCATTGCATGGTGCAGTCTGATTTAGAAACACTAGCCGCCATTTAATGGCTCCTGCATCCCGCAGCCGGTGGGGGGGACCTGAATTTGCCTATTTTTAAGTGTGGAATTAGGCACATTTAAATATGCACTCGCCCGATCTAACCAGCACCTGGGATCGAATCCCCTCACTGAGGGAGACCACCAGCCGGGCGCCATTTAGCGCTGGTCTCCACTGGCAGGGACCCTGGCACTGATGCAACTTAGCACTGCCACCCGGGGTGCCCTCCCTGATGAGGTGGGGTGCGGTGAACTCGAAGACCCCCTCCCCCAACAGATAAACTGTGGCATTGGGAAGGTCCTGGGGTCGTGTTGGGGGATCGAGAGATTGGGGTGCTCGTGTACTGGCGAGCGGAGCTCCTCAGTGCAGGAAATGACAGTAAGTGTAGTCTTGACGGGGTGTTCCCTGTCGAGGCCCGAAAAAAATAATTGCCCCGTTCAATAGCGGGTCCCGGTGCAAGCGCACCCGCTAAACACGCCCACCACGGGGCCCTGTCTCCGCCCCCCCCCATTCTTGCCGAATAGATTCTGTTTTAAAAATGGTGAATGTTGGTAGTTTAGTTAAAAAGCACAACCGTGAGTAAGTGAGGTTCGTTGCAGAAGGTTTCAATTTGGAATATCTTTTGTAAGGAACTCTTTTTCCACAATGATCTATTCCTCATTATTCAGACCCAGTCCTGCCACACAGTCATTGGACAAAGAAAATGACTTTTTAAAACAAAATTATTGATGAACGTTTGTGTTTTGGTGGGTTTGGTTGTCCCTATGTCCCATTTTGAACTTTTAAATTCTATTTGTCTTTCTACCGTTTCAGATTTGGAGCTATGTAATAATAATCTTTATTAGTGTCACAAGTAGGCTTACATTAACACTGCAATGAAGTTACTGTGAAAATCCCCTAGTCGCCACACTCTGGCGCAAGCTCGGGTACACTGAGGGAGAAATCAGAATGTTCGATTTGCCTAACAATCACGTCTTTCGAGACTTGTGGGAGGAAACCGGAGCACCCGGAGGAAACCCACGCAGACACTGGGAGAAGATGCAGACTCCGAACAGACAGTGACCCAAGCCGGGAATCGAACCTGGGACCCTGGTGCTGTGAAACAACAGTGCTAACCACTGCTACCGTGCCGCTCATAACAGCCATATGTCCCTTGTAGACTAGCCCATTGTTTACAGAGAGCAGGAAAGACGGCCTTGCATCTTAATAGCTTCTTTCGCTGCCTCGCGGCGCATGTCAAAGCGGTTTACAGCTAGCAATGTACTTTGTGAAGGGTAGTCATAATGCAATGTTCGATATGCGGCAGCCAATATGTGCACAGCATAATGCCACAAACTGCAGTGATAGTAACGGGTTAACGGGATACATATTTTTTTAATTTGGAGTATCCAATTCTTTTTTCCAATTTAAGGGGAGATTTTAGCGTGGCCAATCCACCCATCTTGCACATCTTTGGGTTGTGGGGGTGAGACCCACGTAGACACGGGGAGAATGTGCAAACTGCACAAGGACAGTGACCCGGGCCCGGGATCAAACCTGGGTCCTTGGTGCCGTGAGGCAGCAGTGCTAACCACTGTGTCACCGTACCGACCCTCTTGGTTTCGGACTTGACGTTGGTTTCGGACGAAGCTCGGCACATCATCGAGGGCCGAAGGGCCTGTTCTGTACTGTTCTATGTTCTATTTCTGATCTTCTGCCTCACCTGGTGGATTTGAGACCAGGAAGAGATCAGCCATGATCTGAGTGAATGGCGGCGCAGGATCGAAGGGCTGAATGGTCACTTCCTCCTAATTCCGACGTTCCCACGGCTAGATAATCTGTTTTAGTGATGAAGGTGGGAGGGATAAAAATTGGCCTGGACCCTGGGGATTTATCCCCTTCAAAATAATGCCATTTTAGATCCATCAAGGAGTTTAATGCCTCACCTGAATGATGCCACCTCGGGCAGTGCTTCCAAGAGGAAAGGCTGTTTTAAGCCCACACCAGTACAAGTGATAAAAATACCAGGTGTGATTGCTGAGGGGGTAACTTTATTCCCAAACATTGTTCGATTTATCGAATTTAAGTTCGTAGTACAAGGGTGACCAGAACTGAGGGTGGGTTATACCTACAGCAAAGACTAAGAAGGTAGCGGCTCTCATTTCTAGAAAAAGGAAGTTTGAGGGTGACATAATTTAGCTCTTTAAGATCACAAAAGGGTTTGGTAGGTAAATATGTAGCATGTCACTATATTTGTGACAACCACGTTGTCCCATTAATTGTCTTGTTAAGGACAGGTAATGGGTATTGGTTCAGCCTTCGAAAGAGTATGAACGGACACAGCTGGGGCAGTTGCTGTTGGGAAACCATCAGGTGTTTGTACCTCTGCCGGGTTGGATGAAGAATAAACTTTGCTGAAGGTAAAAGACCCGCTGCTGTATTATTCCTCCATATCGTGACATATATTAACGTAGCAAAGCTGTTTCCTCTGCTGGGAGGGGGGGTTGCAAAATTATGGGTTCAAAATGTAAGATTTTAGAGTACCCAATTCGTCTTTTCCAATTAAGGGGCAATTTAGCGTGGCCAATCCACCTACCCTGCACATCGCACATATTTGGGATTGTGGAGGCGAAACCCACGCAGACACGGGGAGAATGTGCAATCTCCACGCGGGCAGTGACCCAGAGCCGGGATCGAACCTGGGACCTCGGCGCCGTGAGGCAGCAGTGCTAACCACTGCGCCACCGTGCTGCCCCCAAAATGTAAGATTGTCACTAATAAATTCAATGAGGTATGCACGAGAAACCTATTCATCGTGAGATTGATGAGAAGTTGGAACTCATTACCAGAGCGAATACCTGAGGTTAATACGAACTAACGAGGAGCAGAAGGAGGCCATTCAGCCCCTCGAACCTGCTCCATTTACTAAGATCATGGCTGATCTGATAGTAATCTCAAATCAGCATCCCGCAACCCCCCAATAACCTATCCCAATGGCTTGGTTTTTGTGTTGTTTAAAAAAAAAATTTAATGTATCCTCAATATTTCACTGCGGCATCAGCTTAATTCTTGAAGAAACTTCAGTTTAGGGTGGCATTTGGCTGTCTGTCAATTAATTTTGGTAAATATTTTTCATCAATAAATTAAGCCTTACACATTGTCCTGCAGTAACTAATCCTATCCACTGAGACAGCTGGACAGGGACTCACGTTACCTGATGAATGACACCCCCCCCCCCCCCAGACTCTTCCTCAGGATTGCACTGAGAGGTCTGCCTAGCTTTCTCTGATAAAAGCCTTGGATGAATCATCAATGTTGTAAACAGTGGGTGGGAAGTCGCGGCTGACTTGCACGCGTGTTACACGCATGCATCAAGGGTGACTGTAGCTTGGCTTGGGAGGAGGTGACATTGGACCTATGGTCCCCAAAGATCTCCCACACTGGGGTTATCCTTGTGTCACTTTGTGGGGCGATGCTGGAGTAGGGGAGAAGTCACTTAGCTAGTAACCCAGGCTAACACTATGATGTCACATCTTACCATTGCATCTTGTGGAGTTTAAATTGGTCATTAGGAATGGTGACCACAATAACCACCATCGATTGTTGTAAAAAGCCATCTGGCTCACTAATGTCCTTTAGGAGGGCAGCACGGTGGCGCAGTGGGTTAGCCCTGTTGCCTCACGGCGCCGAGGTCCCAGGTTCGATCCTGGCTCTGGGTCACTGTCCGTTTGCACATTCTCCCCGTGTTTGCGTGGGTTTTGCCCCCACAACCCAAAGATGGGCAAGGTAGCTGGATTGGCCTCGCTAAATTGCCCCTTAATAGGAAAAAAAATGAATTGGGTACTCTAAATTTTTTTTAAAAATAATGTCCTTTAGGGAAGGAAATCTGCTGTCCTTACCTGGGTCTGGCCTACATGTGACTCCAGACCCACAGCAATGTGGTTGACTTGTAAATGTCCTCAGGAATAGCCTAGGAAGCAATTCCGTTCAAAGGCTTAGGGATGGGCAGTCAATGCTGACCCAGCCAGTGACCCCCGCACCCCCTGAAGCAATAAAAGAAAAAATAGTTCTGGTCTTTCAAAGACTAATTAATGGATATTGGTTGTTTTTAAGTGTTACCAGGAATCAATCAGACATGATTGCCTTGTTGTCCAACATTAACAACTGATTAACTACCAGTGGCAAATTTCTTTCTGCCCTCTCAGCCAAGATCCTTAATTGCCTTGTCTTGTCGCCAACAGCTGATGTGTTTTTTTTCAGTAGATTTCAGTTCTCCTTTTCTGCTCTATTTAAAGTCAGTGCAGTGCCTCAAGCTCCTGGCCAATTGTGTCGGGCAAGGGTGAGAAATGAAGATGGAGTTGGGATGCAGGTCAGTTGCAATCTAATTGATTGGTAGAATCGGTTGGAGGGGCTGAATAGACTTTTACGTACCCGCTGTGAGATCAGGTAACATGGCACCGCGTGGGGGTTTAATCCCAGGATTGCAGTACGGTTACAGATTTTTACTGGCTGAGCTCCTCCTCGGGTTGACCGCATTTTGTTGGGGTTGTCTTCCACCTCCTTGCAACCTTTTGGGGGTCTTTCTGACGATTAGTGTAAGAGACGTTGTTGGGGGAACAGATCAGATGCCTGTGCTGGATGCCAGTTGGATACCGCTCGGTACAGAATAAGACCGTACCATCTTCTGGAATTCGCTCATCTTGGAAGTGTTTCCGTGACTGGCCTGTTTAGAAGAATAAAAGGTGATCTTGTGAAAGCAGGCTAGATTCTGAAGGGGCGATTCTGAAGAGGCTTGACAGGATAGACACGAGATGTGGGGGAAAGAAGGCAGGAGCAGTTTCAAGATGGAGGGGGAGGTGATCGTTTAGGACTGAGATGAGGAGAGTGTTTCTTCACTCCAAATTGTTGTGAACTTTTGGGATTCCCTACCTCAGTGGGTTGTGGATTGTCCATCGTTGATTATGTTTAAGGCTGAGGTGGACACATTCTTGGTCTCTGAGGAACATGGGGAGCGGACAGATGAGGCAGAAGATCAGAAATGATCATATTGAATCGTGGGGCAGCCTCAAGGAGCTGAATGGTCTACTCTTCGTATTTCTCATGTTCATTTTGCCATACCATGATCTGAGTTAGAGAGCCAGGTTCCAGGCAACTTCAGCCCATGCCCACACTGATCTGGATGGAGACTACCCAAACCTTTTTTTCGTTAGGACTCCGCCAATCAGCAGTGTATAATCACTTTCACTCTGATAATCTAGACTCGTTCCAGATCCAGGACCTGGACATTGAAAACATCTTCCGCTAACGCACTACTACACCCCTCTATGTCATCTCACCTTTTCTCCTTGCTCAGGAGGTGCAGTCGCGGATGTCTGTCTTCATGTCTGAACTGGAGTGAGTTAATAATTTCTGTTTTCCCTCTATCTTCCAATCTCTCGTTTTCTGTCACCTGGTCTTCCAATCCCTTTTGCGGCTTTGTCGTTCCCCCCCCTCTGGGGATAGAGTTGGGAGGGGTGAGATGTAGGGGGGAGCGAGCTATGAGAATGGAGGGGGCTGTTCGAATGAGGGTTTAAAGGGGCCTCTCATCTGTTAATATTCGGTCGGAGGGTCTCCTCACCCCAAAGTTCTATCTCCGGACCCCACCGTTTGGGAAGTCCTGTTACCCAAGCAGTTCATTGCGTGGTAAGTATATTGTTTTTTTAAAGGGTGGAATAATTCTTTTGCAGCTTCAAGATTGTTTAGCATCCTTTGAAATATATTGGAGTGTTCTGCCTTGCTCAACTGAAGAGTAAACAGGAGCAAGGTACAACTGCAATGCTTCAGTTATTAACCTTAAAGGCAATTCTATGTGATGGAGGTTCTGTGAAGGTAATACTGATCAGGGCAGCGTGGTGGCGCAATGGTTAGCACTGCTGCCCCGCGGAGCCAGGGACCCGGGTTCAATTCCGACCTTGGGCTTCTGTGTGGAGTTTGCACGTTCTCCCTGGTGCTCGAGGATAATTGTGATGTGCTGGTGGCAATTGTTTTTGCAGTATGAAGAGTTTGCACCTATTTCTAGGTCTGTATCTTTTAACTAAGTGGCAACGAGCTCGTCAAACATACTTGTTTTGGACGAGCACTTTGTATTAATTGACAAAACCATTTATTCAACTTCCCAAATACCAAATGAAGCAGCTGTTTCCCAAAGCAAGTGAAGGGATGAAGCCTTAATTGAATTTAAACGCAGACCGTTTCGGGCAGCACGGTAGCATAGTGGTTAGCACCATGGCTTCACTATAGCACCAGGGTCCCAGGTTCGATTCCTGCTTGGATCACTGTCTGTGCAGAATAGTTAGTTTCAAGGAGTAGTTAGATATAGCACATGGGGTGAAGGGGACCAAAGGATATGACGGGGAAGGCGGGATGAGGCGATTGAGTTGGATGATCAGTCATGGGGTGGCACAGTGGTTAGCACTGCTGCCTCACACCACCAGGGACCCAGCTTCAATTCCGGCCTTGGGTGACTGTGTGGACATTGGACTTTCTTCTCGGGTCTCCATGGGTTTCCTCCGGGTGCTCCGGTTTCCTCCCACGATCCAAAGATGTGCAGGTTAGGTGGATTGGCCATGCTAAATTGCCCCTCGGTGTCCAAAGATGTGCAGGTTAGGTGGGGTTATGGGGATAGGGTGGGGAAGATGGCCTCGGTAGGGTGCTCTTTCGGAGGGTCGGTGGGGATTTGATGGGCCGAATGTCCTCCTTTTGCACCGTAGGAATTCTATGGTTCTATTATCATAATGAATGGCGGCACAGGCTCGAAAGGCCAAATGGCTTCCTCCTCCTCCTATTTTCTATGTTATTTTGCTACATAAGCTGGCGCCAATTTCTAAGCGAGCTGTATCTTTAGTGTGAATCTATTTGAGTGGCAGACACCCACAAAACCTGTGTGCGTGATTCTCCGAGGTGCGGAGGCTGGTTTGCATTAGGCCAGTAGTGCTTGCCATAAATAGTTTAAGTAATTGGAAGGAGTTCCATTTGGCTTGGCAAACTTCACTTTCTGGGACTGCGTGCAGTAAAAGTTCACGCAGAGTTACTGCGTTCCCTTAAGCGATTAGCTATTGACAGCTGTCACGTCTGCCATCGATAGATGTCACTCGGTGCTGGGATATGTGACCAGATCCACAGTGAATGGCTAACAATTGCCGTAATCACTTTGAATGTATCGGCTGGCAGTCAACAGCTAATTTTCATATTATTTGTAACAATGCGCTCTGCTCCTGATAATTAAAAATGTGTTTTATACTAAAAAGAATTAATTACTGAATAATTTGAATTAGACAATGCAAATGACAAAGTGGGAAATTAGTGCAAACGTTCAGGCTGTGTCAATCTGTTGTCCGTTTGAATTTGTGATTGTGCTTGATTCTCTGCCTACACCCATTTCGATCCGGCATTGACGTTAAAGTTCAAAATTCATCTTGTACGTAAATTGGAACGGTATTTTTTAAATACTCTTTTTCACCTATTGTAAATTAAATTTGGCATGTGATTTGGGCGGAATTTTGATTGGGCAAAACTTTGGACATGATTTGAGCGGGGATTGGGACATGATTTGTGTGGGCGGCACGGTGGCGCAGTGGTTAGCACTGCTGCCTCACATCGCCGAGGACCCGGGTTCGATCCACGGCCCCTGGATCCATGTGGAGTTCGCACATTCTCCCCGTCTCACCCCCACAACTCAAAAAGATGTGCAGGGTAGGTGGATTGGCCTTGCTAAATTGCCCATTAATGTGGTTAAAAAAGAATTGGGTACTCTGTTTATTTTCAATAAATTATTTGGGCGGAATTTTAGCTGAGGGATTTCAGTTCCGCTTAGAAAACATTTTCCCCGTTGATCATCAAACATTTATCAGTTACGACAGAGAGTCGGCCTATCACATTCATGCTCCACTTTATGTTCTTTGTTGCATATGCTGGAAAAATGATTTAACAAATGTATATCCACCTCCCTTTTAACAATTAATACAGATTCACTGTACCCTTTGTGGCAGCGCATTCTGTGTCTCAACTAACAACCCTCTGTGTTTTATTAAAACAAAAACATGATTCTAACCTCTCCTCCTCCTCCTCCTCCATCATTCGGAGATCTTACGTTTATTCCCTGGAGTTGCCGACTAACTGGCTCCTAGAAATGTTTCCTCCTGTACTTTTCAGAATTACAGATATCACTATCGGGTCAAATTGAATAGTAACTCAGAGAGTGAATCTCTTCTTTACTTTCTCCAGATGTTGAGCCTTAAATGTAGTGTAAGCACCCTGGAATTTGCTATGTTCGGGTTACGATGAATGGCACTTACGATGTTTATAAATTGACACCCTGTTTTGACTTCATGACATCACGCCAGCGAACAGTTTGTCTTTCTCAATTGTTCTGTTTCTTTAAGTTCCACTTTTCGTAACCACAGGAAGGACAAATTGCTTCTCTGACGACGATGTTAGAACTGCAGGTCCCTTTAAGAGTAAAGCAGGTCTTGCTTCATAGTGAGTTGAGAGCGGGTGGTGTTCACCGAAGTTTGTGTTTAAGGGCTGTGTTTGTCCAAAGTTGGGTGTCCGATTCCGCACAGGGAGGGGAGGATTCAGAAGAGTAGAAATCCAATGCGTTGTACAGAACGAGAGTATCACAATAAAATAGTTGGGAACCATCACAATGTCTTCTGCCTAATCTGGTAAATGGATATTCACCCATTTAACATCCGATACAGTGTAGAAATATCTTTGGAAGTGTAGGCATTATTTCATCAAGGGAAATACATTAATACAAGGCAATTATTTTACCACAAACCGTATTATAACCTTTCACTGATCAATGAAGAATGTATTGGAGGGACCTTGGAGAATGAAGCCCATTTACAAAACAACAAATATGGGGTGATTCTATACCTGTTCACGGTGTCACAAGTTGATGGAAAGGGAACAGCCACCTGAACGGAGTCAATTCCATCATTGCCAAATGTACTATTCGGTGGGAATAGAGTATTGTGCCTTGGTTCAGGAACCAAATCCCCTTTGTACCATTGTTCTTATGGGAAAGATGGTTCTGACGTGCGATGTTTCGATAATAGCTTCCTGAAAACCGTACCGGTTTCCCCGAAAACATTCCTCAGTTGCAGTTACATTTCTGTCTTCATCTCCAGGTGTGAGGTATATAATCGCAGGAGTTTCTAATGTCTGATAACAGGTCGCTAGCCCCAAGCCAGAGGCTATAGCTTGAGGGGCGCCCCTCCACATCAAACTAGCCCAATCAGGATTCTCTCCCACACTTAACCGCCAGCCATTGGTGTGTGTTGGAAGGATTTTCCAGGTTGAGACACAATCAGTTTGGTTGTGTTATGAATGCATCCTCTTTGGCTATCAAGTCCTGGGGGTGGGACTCGAACCTGGAGCCCCCGGCCTGGAGGCAGGCACACTACCCGCTGCGCCACACGTCCTCCTCAGTGCGCATGTTACTAGATTAATAATCCAGAGGTCCGGATTAATCACCCGGTGACAGGAGTTCAGATCCCACCAAGGCAGCTGAGCAATTTAAATGTGGTTAATTCCATTTGGAATTAAAGAGCTCGTCTCAACAATGGCGACCGTGAAACGGCCGGGTTGTTGTAAAAACCTACCTGACTCACGAGCGTCCTTCACGGGAGGTGACCTGCCCCTTGCCCGTTCTGGCCTACATGTCACTCCAGACGTTGAACTCTGAATTTGCCCTTTAAAAATGGCCGAGCAAGAAGGCAGCTCTTCATTGAAACTCAATCGTTGGCAAGCAACAAATGCTGGTCTTGACACTGATGCAGCGGCACAGTGGTTAGCACTGCTGCCTCGCAGCACCAGAGACCCGGGTTCAATTCCAGCCTTGGGCGACTGGCTGTGTGGACTTTGCACATTCTCCCCCTGTGTCTGCGTGGGTTTACTCCGGGTGCTCCGGTGTCCTCCCACAGTCCAAAGATGTGCAGGTTAAGTGGATTAGCCATGCTCACTTGCCCCCAAGTGTCCAAAGATGTGCAGGTTAGTTGGGGTTACAGGGATAGTACGGGTGGAATGGACCTGGGTAGGGTGCTCTTTCAGAGGGCCGCTGCAGACTCGATGGGCCGATTGGCCGCCGCCTCCACTGTGGGGATTCTGTTCTATTTAAAGTTTCCTGTTTGAGTGACTCATTGCTGGGGATTTGGTGCCAGGCTGATGGCTAATCGCAGATCGGCAGTACGCTATTGCTGCAAATCGTAACATCTCAACTGTCAGCCAGAGAATCACGCCTGGATATATCTCACAGATGCAAGTGACTGCAATTGATTTTATGCCCATAATTTGTATTCAGTAGCTACCCTTCATTCACTGGTGTCTTTCAGATGAAATGTTAAATCAACAAAGACGGCAGCCAATTTGCATTGAATGAGGTGACGTAAACAGCGATGAAACAAATCAGTGTGATGAATGGTTACTGTACCCTTAACACCATGTAGGTGATGCCCCTTTAAGACCGGGGTTGGAACCCTGGGGGACTCCGCCTCCAGCTCCGTCCACCAGGGAGCCATATATAAGGTGACGCCTTGTAGGTGCACTCAGTAAGCACACGTCTCGGTCACTGACTGGTTCTCTGCTTATTAAAGCCTTCATTTACCATTCTACACTCTCGTGTCGTTATTGAGAGTACTAAAACCAGATAATCTGTCAGGTGTTGGTTGAAGGATAAATATTGTCCGGATGCTGTGTGGGGATGGTGAAGAGCACTCCTCCTCTACCGATAGTGCAGCTGAATCTTTTACTCTCTCCTGCGAGGGCAGACTGGGCCTCTGTTCACTGTCCCAGCTGAAAAGCTGCACCCCTGACAGCGCAGCACTCCCTCGGTGCTACAGCGGGAACGTCAGCCTCCCGTTATGTGCTCGGGTCTCTGGAGCGCGACTTGACCCCACGGCCCCGTGGCTCGGAGAGAGGCTGGGAGCATGGGCAATGTGGTCGTCAAGGTTTGGTGCACCATTTCACAAGATAGTCAAATGGTTGAGATGTGCAGTGAAGTGGTTGTCAATAAGTTGAGCGCTGCGCACGTTGCCCATACACTGCCGTATGCCCACATTGCCACTCTTCAACCAGAGTTCCCTGCGTGCGGAGGGTTCTACTGGCATCCCTAAATGAATTGCCGCAATTTTGGAGAGCTAGTCTCGAAATCTGGTGCAAATACAATGGGCCAAATGGCCTCCTTCTACATAATAATAATTCTAAGAGTTTGCAGATCATTTGAAAATTGCGCCTAAAGTTATTCAAGGTGAATTGATCTTACATTTAATGAAAGATAGTCATCAAATAAGTTTTCTATTTTTATTCATTCGTTCAATAGTCTTTTTAATTTTGTTTTCATTTTTGTTTTATGATATATCTATTTATAATAGAATATTATATATGTAATATGTAAATATAATAATACATATATATATTTTTGTTTTATGATATTTCCGAAGGGAGAGAGTTTTGGGGCTTCAGAAAATTTTGGAATGTGTTATAGAATCCGGGGCAGCACGGTAGCATAGTGGTTAGCACAGTTGCTTCACAACTCCCCAGGTTCGATTCCCAGCTGGGTGACTGCCTGTGCGGAGTCTGCCCGTTCTCCCCGGCGGGTCAGGTGGCTTGGCCATGCTAAATTGCCTTTGGTATCCAAAAAGGTTAAATGGGGGTTACTGGGTAACGGGGATAGGGTAGATACGTGGTCTTGAGTAGGGTGCTCTTTGTAAGGGCCAGTGCAGATGGGCCGAATGGCCTCCTTCTGCAATGTAATTTCTATGAGAATTCCTTCACCAAAAAGACAGGTGAAAACCATTGGTCAGGAGAGTGGGAAAATGCATTCAAGGAAAGTGACATGAATTCCTGTTGCATTTGTTGGACAGTTCTAGCTGTGCGCACTTGCTGTACGGGAGAAGCTAGTTTGAGCAGCGATTAGCCTACAATGGATGAAGCTATTTTTAGAACGGCTAAGGATAAACTGGATATTTACATGTGTTTGGATCTCTATTCTGAACAGCTCATTAATGTCGCCTATGCTTTATCAAGCATTGTTTTTTTTATTCACGGCAGTATGTGTGAGCGTGTCTGTGTAGCTAATCTTAAAAATAAAATTGACTCTGATGGGGTATGGGTTTTGTTCGTTAGTGGGTAATGTCTTTTAACTGCTCCGTTTAAATCTCAGAGCCTCGTTCTGTCACCACTCTCCTGAAGTCGTCTGGCTTTAATTGTTTTGCAGTCGCTCAGACCCCTTTGTCAGCCGTGGAGCAGTGGGTAACATTCACGCCTCTGAGCCAGGAGGTTGTGAGTTCAAGCCCCACTCTTGCTTGCAGCCCTGCACGGTTACTGCGGGGGTGCGGCGTTGCACTGCGGGGGTGCGGCGTTGCACTGCGGGGGTGCGGCGTTGCACTGCGGGGGTGCGGCGCTGCACTGCGGGGGTGCGGCGCTGCACTGCGGGGGTGCGGCGCTGCACTGCGGGGGTGCGGCGCTGCACTGCGGGGGTGCGGCGCTGCACTGCGGGGGTGCGGCGCTGCACTGCGGGGGTGCGGCGCTGCACTGCGGGGGTGTCTGCGGGGGCTTCCTCCTGGTGCTCCGGTTTCCTCCCGCATTCGAAAGATGTGCAGATTGGGTGGAATGGCTGGGCTAAATTGCCCCTAGATTGGGTTACGGGGGTGGGATCAGGCGTAGGTAGGGTGCTCTTTCAGAGGGTCGGTGCAGACTCGAAGGGTCGAATGGCCTCCTGCGCTGTAGGGGTTCAATGATTCTAACTGTAATGGGGAAGAATGCTTATTTGCATTGGGGCTTTGCTTTTTTTTAAAATAAATGTTTTATTGAAAATTTTTTCCCAAACAACAATTTTTCCCCTCTTACAAAGCAAACGCAACAATAACAATACAGAAATTTTAAACAATACACAAGTAACAAAACCCCTTTATCTTTGACCTAAACTAACCCCCCCCTCCCCCCCCCCCCCCCCCCCCCCCCCCCCCCCCCCGGGTTGCTGCTGGTCATCTGTCTTCCCTCTAACGTTCCCCTAGGTAGTCGAGAAATGGCTGCCACCGCCTGGTGAACCCTTGAGCCGATCCTCTCAGGGCAAACTTTATCTGCTCCAGTTTAATGAACCCCGCCATATCATTTACCCAGGCCTCCAGTCCGGGGGGTTTCGCCTCCTTCCACATGAGTAGGATCCTGCGCCGGGCTACTAGGGACGCAAAGGCCACAACGTCGGCCTCTTTCGCCTCCTGCACTCCCGGCTCTTCCGCAACTCCAAATAGAGCTAACCCCCAGCCTGGTTTGACCCGGGCCTTCACCACCCGCGAAATCACTCCCGTCACTCCCTTCCAATACCCTTCCAGTGCCGGGCATGCCCAAAACATATGTGCGTGGTTTGCCGGGCTCCCACCACACCTCCCACATTTGTCCTCCACTCCAAAGAACCTGCTCAATCTTGCTCCCGTTATGTGTGCTCTATGTAGCACCTTAAATTGAATCAGGCTAAGCCTGGCGCATGAGGAAGAGGAATTTACCCTGCTTAGGGCATCAGCCCACATACCCTCCTCTATCTCCTCCCCTAGTTCTTCTTCCCACTTTCCTTTTAGTTCGCCCACCGACTCCTCCCCCTCTTCCCTCATCTCTCGGTAAATCTCTGACACCTTGCCCTCTCCGACCCACACCCCTGAAAGCACCCTGTCCTGTATCCCCTGTGTCGGGAGCAACGGAAATTCCCTCACCTGTTGTCTAGTAAATGCCCTCACCTGCATATATCGCAAGAAATTTCCCCGGGGCAACTTATACTTTTCCTCCAATGCTCCCAAGCTCGCAAAAGTCCCATCTATAAATAAATCTCCCACCCTCCTAATTCCCAACTGGAACCAGCTCTGAAATCCTCCATCCATTCTTCCTGGGGCGAACCTATGGTTGTTCCTGATTGGGGACCCCACCAGGGCTCCCCGCACCCCTCTCTGTCGCCTCCACTGTCCCCAGATATTCAATGTTGCCGCCACCACCGGGTTTGTGGTAAACTTTTTAGGTGAGATCGGTAGCGGCGCCGTCACCAGCGCCTCTAAACTCGTCCCTTTACAGGACTTTCTCTCCAGTCTTTCCCACGCCGCTCCCTCACCCTCCATCATCCATTTACGTATCATTGCCACATTGGCGGCCCAATAGTAATCGCCCAAGTTCGGTAGTGCCAATCCTCCTCTGTCCCTACTACGCTGAAGGAACCCCCTCCTTACTCTCGGAACTTTCCCCGCCCACACGAAGCTCGTGATGCTCCTGTCTATTTTATTAAAAAAGGTCTTAGTGATTAGTATAGGGAGACATTGAAATACAAATAAGAACCTCGGGAGGACCATCATCTTAATTGCTTGCACCCTGCCCGCCAGCGATAGAGGCTGCATGTCCCACCTCTTGAAGTCCTCCTCCATTTGTTCTACCAACCGTGTCAGATTAAGTCTGTGCAAGGTTCCCCAACTCCTAGCGATCTGAATCCCCAGGTATCGGAAGTTTCTTTCCACTTTCCTTAGAGGCAAGCCTTCTATCTCTCTACTCTGGTCCCCTGGATGTATCACAAATAATTCACTCTTCCCCATGTTTAGCCTATACCCCGAGAAATCCCCGAACCCCCTCAAAATTCGCATAACCTCTATCATTCCCCCCGCCGGGTCCGACACGTATAACAATAGGTCATCCGCATATAACGAGACTCGGTGTTCTTCTCCCCCTCTAATCACCCCTCTCCATTTCCTGGAGTCTCTCAACGCCATGGCCAGAGGTTCAATTGCCAACGCGAACAACAATGGAGACAGCGGGCATCCCTGTCTTGTTCCCCTATATAGTCGGAAATACTCCGATCTATGTCGACCTGTAACTACGCTTGCCGTTGGAGCCCCATAAAGAAGTCTAACCCAGCTAATAAACCCGTTCCCAAACCCAAACCTCTTTAACACTTCCCATAAATACTCCCACTCCACCCTATCAAATGCCTTCTCTGCGTCCATTGCCGCCACTATCTCTGCCTCCCCCTCCACTGGGGGCATCATTATCACCCCTAATAGTCGTCGCACGTTAACATTCAGTTGTCTCCCTTTTACGAACCCTGTCTGATCTTCGTGCACCACCCCCGGGACACAGTCCTCTATCCTCGATGCCAGTACCTTTGCCAACAATTTGGCGTCCACGTTCAACAATGAAATGGGTCTATAGGACCCGCACTGCAACGGATCTTTATCCCTCTTCAAAATTAACGATATCGTCGCCTCCGACATCGTCGGGGGTAGAGGCATTGGGGCTTTGCTGTACGACGTTGGAGCGACTGAGAGAAGCAGACTTGGGTGTTAGAATCATTGAGCAGATTGTAGTTTAATAATGAGCAGAGGAGGGATGCAGTTGCATTAGAGGCAGTTCAGAGGAGGTTCACTAGATTCCAAAGATGAGGGGTTTATCTTGTGAAGAGGGATTGAACAGTTTAGGCTGATACTATTTCGAGTTTAGAAGAATGCGAGGTGATCTAATTGAGGTATACAAGATGATTGAATGTATGGATAAAGTAGATCGGATGCTTCCTCTTGTGGGGCAATCTAGAACGAGGGGTCATAGTTTTAGGATCGGGGGGGAGCAGATTTAAGAGTGATGGGGAGATATGATGGGCGGAATTCCCCCCCCCCTTCCCCCCCCCCCCCCCCCAACGCCGGGTGGGAGAATCGCCGGGGCGCTGCATGAGTCCCGCCACGCCGCCCTGACACCCGCATGCGATTCTTCCCGCCCTCCCCCCAAACCACGCCGCGAGAATCGCGCCTGGCCGCTCGGAGAATCGCTGCGCTGTTTGCAAAAGGCAAGCGTCAATTCTCCGGCCCGGATGGGCTGAGTGGCCGCCCCAACACAGGTTCCCGTTGGCGCGTCCACATCTGGCCGCTGCCGGCGGGAACGCTGGGGGGGGGGGGGCCCTCCGATGGAGTCTGGCCCGTGATCGGTGCCCACCGATCGGCGGGCCGGTCTCTCTAGAGGAGGACCTCCTTTCCTCCGCCACCCTGCAAGACCCATCCGCCATCTTCTTGCGGGGCTGCCTCGTGGAGGACGGCAACCGCGCATGCGCGGGTGACGTCATTTACGCGACGCCAGCAGCGTCATTTACGCAGCGCCGCTTTGTTCGCGGCACCAAGACCCAGCGCGCGTAAAATACGCGACGCCGCTCTGAGCCCCCGGGGGCGGGAGAATAGGGGGCTGGGAGCGGCCTCCGACACCGGAATGAAACACTCCAGTTTTCACTCCAGCGGCGGGACTTTGTCTCCAT
This sequence comes from Scyliorhinus torazame, assembly GCF_047496885.1. Classification (NCBI taxonomy): domain Eukaryota; kingdom Metazoa; phylum Chordata; class Chondrichthyes; order Carcharhiniformes; family Scyliorhinidae; genus Scyliorhinus; species Scyliorhinus torazame. Next base: position 13,180,176 of record NC_092734.1, read on the forward strand.
TTCGGAGAATCGGGCCAGACTTCTCCCAAAGGGCGGTGAATCTGTGGAATTCACTCCCCCAGAGTGCGGTGGATGTCAGGCCTTTGAGTAAATTTAAGAGGGAGATGGACAGATTTTTAATTAATGATGGGTTGAAGGGTTATGGAGAACGGGCAGGAAAGTGGAGTTGAGGCCGAGAGGAACATAGAACATACAGTGCAGAAGGAGGACATTCGGCCCGTTGAGTCTGCACCAACCCACTTAAGCTCTCACTTCCACCCTATCCCCATAACCCAATAACCCCTGGTCACTAAGGGCAATTTAGCATGGCCAATAAGGGGCTGGTTTAGCACAGGGCTAAAGAGCTGGCTTTTAAAGCAGACCAAGGCAGGCCAGCAACACGGTTCAATTCCCGTACCAGCCTCCCCGAACAGGTGCCGAATGTGGCGACTAGGGGCTTTTCACAGTAACTTCATTTGAAGCCTCCTTGTGACAATAAGCGATTTTCATTTCATTTAATTTCAATCCACCTAACCTGCACGTCTTTGGACTGTGGGAGGAAACCGGAGCACCCGGAGGAAACCCACGCAGACACTGGGAGAACGTGCAGACTCCGCACAGACAGTGACCCAGTGGGGAATCGAACCTGGGACCCTGGTGCTGTGAAGCCACCATGCTATCCACTTGTGCTACCGTGCTGCCCTAGGAGATCGGCCTTGATCGTATTGAATAGAGGAGCAGGTTTGAGGGCCTGAATTGCCCACTCCTGCTCCTAGTTCTTATGTTCTTTTGTATTGGGAGTAATTTTTCAGACACCAGGAGGTACCACATAGACATTCCTTTTCACCAGATGTTTCAAAGTATCAACCCTCAATCTTACGAGATGGTGGTTTGCACCATGGTGATCAACTCTGCGTTAAACATGGCCTGGTGTGGCTCAGGAGCCTCACTCTGGCATGGCAGTCCCTGCCCGCATTGACTGCCAAGGAGGGCAGTGGCTGAAGAGAGTGCAGAATTTGCTGCCTCTGTTTCCTCTGGGCCCTCTTGGCCAGCTGAACTTTCCGCTCTGCTCGCCTCTTCCAACGACCTTCCGAGCCTCCGGCCTCCAGTGGTCACGGCCGACAGCGATTGACTCTCTGTGGTCAGTGTCTGCGATCTCCGTGCCAAGCGTTACCTGCTGATGAAGTAAATCAGATAGAAATTCAATGTCGGAACAGGCTGGAGGGGCTGAATGGCCTACTCGCTATGTTTCATTGTAGGAACTGGATCCTGTCATTGAAATTCTGTGGTGACACATTGACCTCCGTTGCAGATTGCCATGCACCCAGGTTTTCACCTGCTTGGCGGTGCATTTGAGGAGTGCGATGGCAGCAAGCGACTTGGTTGATCCGGACCCAATGGAAATGAAAAAGTTAATATTCCACTGGGTCATGTTACTCGTGTCTTTCCGCGGTGCAATTTCAGACGTTAACAGACGGCGAAAACTCCGCTCAGCAGCTACCGGGCTTGTCAACACCTTGTGTTTATGACTTGGCTGCCGTCAGTCTCTCCTGACCAGGAGTCAGCTCCACACTTGCACTAGTGCACAGACTATCCTTGCTGGCTGACCAGACCATAGCCTGCCTAGTAAACAAGGTAGGAAATGCAGGCTCCGCATGGGGCTGCTTAAGGTAATCCTCACTCTCTGCTCTCACACAATTTTAAATGATTTGCCTGATTTTAACAACGAGGGAATTCCAAGCCATCCAAAGATTTTTTTTCTTTTTTAAAAATAAATTTAGAGTACCCAATTCCCTTTCTCCAATTAAGGGACAATTTAGCGTGGCCAATCCATCTGCCCTGCACATTTTTGGGTTGTGGGGGCGAAACCCACGCAAACACGGGGAGAATGTGCAAACTCCACACGGACAGTGACCCAGAGCCGGGATCGAACCTGGGACCTCGGCACCTTGAGGCAACAGGGCTAATCACTGAGCCACCGTGCTGCCCCCAAGCCACCCGAAGATGGGTTTGTGCCAATAGAAGAGGAGTATTTTATCATTCATTCTTGGGGGTGGGTGTCATTGACTGGGCCAGCATTTATTGCCCCTCCCTAATTGCCCTTGAGAAGATGGTGGTGAGCCGCCTACATGAGCCACTCCAGTCCACCCACAGGGCTGGTGGGGTGGAATTCCAGTAGTGACAGCGAAAGAACAAGTTCCAAGTCAGGATGGTGTGTGGCTCCGAGGTGTCCCAGGCGTCTGTTGCTCTTGTCCTTCCAGGTGGCAGTGGCCTTGGGTTTAGAAGGTGCTGTCAAAGGAGCCGTGGCGAGTTCCGGCAGTGAATCTTGTAGATGGTGCACACGGCGGCCACTGTGCAGCAGTGGTAGAGCGAGTGAATGTTTGTGGAAGGGGGTGCCGATCAAATGGGCTGCTTTGTCCTGGATGGTGTCAAGCTTCTTTGAGTGTTGTTGGAGCTGCGCTCATCCAATTGGAGAACATTCCATCATACTCCTGGCTTGTACCTTTTGTAGATGGTGGACAGACTTTGGGGCTACAGGAAGTGAATTACTTGCCGCAGAATTCTCAATCTCTGACCTGCTCTTGTAGCCACAGTATTAATGCGGCTTGTTCAGTTTCTGGTCAGTGATGACCCCAGGATGCTGTTAGTGAGGGGATTCAGCGATGGTAATGCCTTTGAATGTCATGATAATGGTGAGAATTCTATCTTGTTGGAGATGGTCATTGTCTGGCACCTGTGTGGTGCGAATGGTCATTTCTGTTTCTATTCTAATTGCGTGTGATCTGTTGCAGCCATGCTAACCGATACACAACTAATTTTCATGTCCATCTGGGTGACCATTTGGGGTGGGTTGAGGTATGACATGGATTGGATAGGGTGGGGGGAGAGCTGAACCCTAAATTGTCCCTGCTTGTTGAGAGTGCGCCAGTCTGAAAACTCCATGCTGCTCCCTACAACGGTGGAGAGGCTGAGGTGTCCTGTCCTACCCACAGGAGATGTCCAAATTGACATACTGTTTGATGGGAGGTTGGTCCTCTGTGAGCCCTTTTTAATCTTCCAACCCCCCCACCCAGCTCCATTCTATCCAAGGTACAAGTCCTCCGTCGCAGGCAAATACTCTCCGCCTGACACACAATTGGGAGAAAGCTGTCTGCGGAGTTCGCACGGTAGCATTGTGCTTAGCACAATCGCTTCACAGCTCCAGGGTCCCAGGTTCGATTCCGACTTGGGTCACCGTCTGTGCGGAGTCTGCACATCCTCCCTGTGTGTGCGTGGGTTTCCTCCGGGTGCTCCGGTTGCCTCCCACAGTCCAAAGATGTGCAGGTTAGGTGGATTGGCCATGCTAAATTGCCCTTAGTGTCCAAAATTGCCCTTAGTGTTGGGTGGGGTTACTGGGTTATGGGGACAGGGTGGAGGTGTTGACCTTGGGTAGAGTGCTCTTTCCAAGAGCCGGTGCAGACTCGATGGGCCGAATGGCCTCCTGCACTGTAAATCCTATGAGCTATAAGCTCCGATGACTGTCCAGAAACTCTGCCAAGTGCTATTCAATGGCGCTGACCGTGGCTCACTTCCTTTTCAAATACAATCTTTGTCCTGGCCCTTCCTAAAGCGAGCAACACTCCATCCACTTGGAATGGATTTCCAGCCTTACCTCTCTTGAGGAACTGGCACGAGTGTTCCGAATCCCGTTCTGCGTGAGAGCCAGTGTTCAGGGCAATACGAGCATCGAAACTCAAAAGCTTGTAGCTTTGAGTGTTGGGTTTGTAGTCTTTGAGCTTCGTATTTCGGCGCAGTCAAGACGATACAGAACTGTTGTAGGCGAGGTACGTGATTAATGTGACCATGGGGAGGAAGTCGGCTAATTCTCTTCATTGGAAATCCAGCTTCTCTTGATTGTCTCTAATTATTGTAACTTTAATGTGACAAAACCTCCTGCGGAACTTGCATTCAATGAAATTATTAAAAATAAAATCAAACTAAATATTAGCAACCTGACATTGCGGACCGTGTCTCATTTCAATTCTATTAGTCAGTACATTTGTTTTCTATGACAATTAGAAGAATGAGCTATACCACATTAGAGGTCATAAAGCACATGGTAACCGGTTAAATAATTATTAAGTTTGGTTTTAGTTTATGATTATGTGGGCTAAGAGCGATGGCTGGTTTTCGCACGGCAAAACCTCTCAATCTCTGGTGCTATAGTTAGTTAATGTGTCTCTGGTGATTGAGTGGTCAATATTGTGGGACACGAGGGAAATCTCCCCTCTTCACCTTTGAAAAGTGCAATGAGATCTATTGAGAGGGCGGATGGGGTCTCGGATTAGCGTCTCACCTGGAAAAGGATGTGTCGCGTTGGGTGTTCTGATGCACAAATGATCCAACACGGCTGTAGATGGTACAACTCTGTTTTATTGTCTAATCAACGGTAACAACTAACTACTGGCTTGTGTACGTGCTTCACCAGCTAACCTGTGGACCCAGCCCTATCACTATCTTAGTGAGGCACTCAGCACATGGTCTATGTCTGAGTGGCACGCTGTGAGCTCTGTGCTCTGAGCTATCTCCTGGTAGAATGGGCGGGAACTGTGGTGTTCCCTGTTTTATAGAGCTTGTGCTCTCCTGGTGATTGGCTGCGATGTTATGTGTGTGCTGGTTGGTCCAATTGCCTGTCCATCAGTGTGTGTGTGATTGCACCATGATAGCTGATGTGGATATCATGACAGGATGCACCTCCGACAGTGTGGCACCTCCTCACCTGCTACATTGAAGGACAACTTTAATGATCAAGTGCCTGGAGTGAGACTTGAATAGGTCACCTGGCTCAGTAAAGAGCGCTGCACCCAAGTATTTGTAAGTCAGTACCTCTGATATTTTAGGGGTTTTGAAGACTTTGCCCTTGGGCATCAATCCCAGCCCAGAACATTTCTTGGATCTATCCCAGACCTGTCCAAAAGCCAACTAGTTGGGAGTGTGCAAGGGACGATCTGTTTTCTCAATGCTCTACATTGCTCACATCTGTCCTCCACCCCCGGGAAGAAACTACTCATACGTATTCTTGTTAAGTGGGCTCTATGTACCACTTTTAGTTGCGTCAGGCTGAGCCTTGCGCACGTGGAGGTGGAGTTGACCCTATGCAGTGCTTCGCTCCAGAGTCCCCTCCCTATTTCGATCGCCAGGTCCTCCTCCCACTTCTTGTTGCGTCCAATACGGTGTCGACCCCTTCTACCAGTCGGTCATACATGTCACTGCAGTTTCCTTTATCTAGTATGCTTGCGTCCAGTAACTCTTCCAGTAGTGTCTGTCGTGGTGGTGGTGGTTATGTCCCCGTCTCCTTTCGTAGGAAGTTTTTTAGTTGCAGGTACCTTAGCTCGTTCCCCCTGGCTAGCTGGAATTCCTCTGTCAGTTCGCCCAGTGTTGCGATCCTGCCGTCCGTGTATAGGTCTCTGACTGTCAGTGTCCTTCTGTCCTGTCCCCACCTTTTGAAGGTGGCGTCAGTCAGTGCTGGCGTGAACCTATGGTTGTTGCAGATGGGAGCTGTACCCGACATTCTGGTCAGGCCAAATTGTTGCCGTAGTTGGTTCCAGGACTGGAGGGTGGCTATCACCACCGGGCTGCTGGAGTGTTTTTTGGGTGGGGATGGGAGCACCACCATGGCGAGGGCCCGGAGGGAGGTCCCCCTGCAGGAGGCCTCTTCCGCGCGCACCCACTCGGCTTCTGGCTCCTTGATCCCTCGCCTTATTCTCTCGGCCGTCGCCGCCCAGTGATTAGGGCTGCCCCACCTACTTGTGGGTGTACCGGGAAGATCTCGCTTTTGCTCATGTTGAGTTTGTAGCCCGAGAAGGCGCCAAACTCTTTTCAGGAGCGCGATGATTCCGTCCATGCTGCTCTGTGGATCCAAAATGTAGAGGAGCAGGTCATCTGCATAGAGTGAGACTCTGTGCTCTCTGCCTCCCCTTCGGATCCCCCTCCAGCTTTTTGCTGCTCTGAGCGCGATTGCTAGTGGTTCGATCGCTAGAGCGAACAGCAGCGGCGAACAGCAGCGGGGACAGTGGGCATCCTTGTCTGGTGCCCCTGTGCAGCTGGAAGTATCGGGAGTTGGTGTTGTTGGTCCGTACTCTCGCCATGGGAGCGTTGTATTGGAGTTTTACCCAGGAGGTGAACCCTGTTCCAAGCCCGAACCGCTCCAGTACCTCGCTGAGGTATTTTTCTGCATCTAGGAAGACAATCACCTCTGGTGTTCTCTCCCCGGAGGGGGTCATTATCACGTTCAGCAGGCGCCTGATGTTCGAGGTAAGCTGTCTACCTTTGACAAAGCCCGTCTGGTCCTCTGCGACCACCTCAGGTACACAGTCTTCTAACCTTTTGGCGAGGATTTTGGCCAGTATTTTGGCGTCTGCGTTCAGCGGTGAGATGTGTCTGTATGACCCACATTCCGCTGGGTCTTTGTCTTTCTTAGGTATCAGCGAGATTGAGGCCTGTACTAGCGTGGGCGGCAGTGTGCCCCTCGCTAGCGAGTCTGTGAATATCTCCCGCAGGTGCGGGGCCAGTGCTGTCGCAAATGTTTTGTAGAAGTCTGCTGGGAACCCATCGGGTCCCGGCACCTTCCCCGCCTGCATGGAGCTAATGCTGTCCATGATCTCTCCCAGTGCTAGTTCCAAGCCCTGTTTTTTGCCCTCCCCCACGACTGGAATGTCCAGTCCATCAAGGAACCGTTTCATCCCGGACTCCCCCATTGGGAGCTCTGAGGTGTACAGCCCTTGGTAGAAGGCCTTGAAGGTTTTGTTGATCTTTTCTGGTTCTGTTTCTAGCGTGCCTTTGGTATCCCTGATTTGTCCAATTTTCCTGGTGGCTGCCTGCTTTCTCAGCTGGCGTGCCAACAGGCGGCTGGCTTTGTGTTCGTATCGGGTCCCACATGCCTGGCGGAGTTGGTGCACTGCTTTCCTGGTGGAGAGCAGGTCAAAGTTCCTTTGTAGCTCTTTCCTTTCCGCCAGGAGCTCTGCGGTCGGGGCCTCCGAGTATTTACGGACTACCTCCAGTATGGAGTCGACCAGCTGCTGCCTCACCACCTCCCCATCTCTTCGCACTTTGAAAGCGATAATTTCCCCAAGCCTACATCATTAACCAGTGCATGGTTCATGTGGCCAACTATGTCCTTAAGTGGATCTGTGTCAAATTTTGCTTGGTACTGTTCCTGTGAGACAGTCTACTACCCTTTTAAGGTGCTATATAAATGCAAGTTGCTGTTGACTAGGCATAACGTGAGTGCGTTTTCTGAAGTTGATTACGTGTGCACGTTCCCACTGTGTCAAGACCTACAGGTTATAATTTTGTATTGCTTATTTTTTAAAAAGGGGGCAACTTAGCGTGGCCAGTTCCCCCCCCAACCTGTACATCTTTCTGGGTTTGGGGTGAGACCCACGCAGACGCGGGGAGAATGTGCAAATTCTGGGGGCGATTCTCCGAGCGTCGGGCCGGAGAATCGAACCGCGCCCCGACGCCGGCGTTCGATTCTCCGAGGTGCGGAGAATCGCCGCCGTTTTGCACCGCCGCGTTTGGCGCGGCGCAGGCCGCTGGAATCGGTGGGGCCGCCGATTCTCCGTCCCGGACGGGCCGAGCGGCCACGCCGATACGACAGAGTCCCGCCGATGCCGTTCACCCCTGGCCGCTGCCGGCGGGAACCCTGCGTTAACGGTCGGGGGGCAGCCTGTGGAGGGGGGGGGGGCTCCGTCCCCAGGGACGGGGGGGCCTCCGATGGGGTCTGGCCCGCGATCGGGGCCCACCAATCGGCAGGCCGTACCGTGGGCCAGAATCGGTCGTACCGTGCCCGTTTCGCGCCATCGTGAAACGTGACGGCGTTCACGACGGCGCGAACACTTGAGCTCCATTTTGGAGAATCGCCCCCACATCTCTGTCTTGATTAACTATTGTAGCAATATGGTTCCAGCTTGTAACCAACTGCCGTGTCCCCCCTTGCAATTCACTATTCCTGATGTACTGCCGGGTTGCGTTACATTATTGATCTCGGCGGCACGTTAGCACAAGTGGTTAGCACTGTTGCTTCACAGCACCAGGGTCCCAGGTTCGATTCCCGCCTTGGGTCACTTGTCTGTGCGGAGTCTGCACGTTCTCCCAGTGTCTGCGTGGGTTTCCTCCGGGTGCTCCAGTTTCCTCCCACAAGTCCTGAAAAATGTGCTGTCAGGTAATTTGGACATTCTGAATTCTCCCTCCGCGTACCCAAACAGGCGCCGGAATGTGGCGACCAGGGGATTTTCACAGTAACGTCATTGCAGTGTTGATGTAAGCCTACTTGTGACAATAAAGGTTGTTATTATATTTATAAAACGGAAAATCATTAGACAATTGTGATAGATTGAGAAATGTGTTAGATCATTGTTGGGCAAGTGTATTATAGGTTACGCAGGTAGGTCGTTGGAGTTTGGATACCAATGATCTAATTTAATGGCAGAACAGGTTTGATGGGCTGAATGGCCTCCTGTTTCTAATATAACGCAGACACACTAGAGAGCTTGAGGAGCTGGTAGGAGTGCGGCCAAAAGCCATGAGACTGATATTGAATGGTGAAAATTAAATTATGAAAAGAAACTAGGTTTACGGTGTGAGGGGCAAGGTTTAAAGGAGATGTACGAGGTAAGTTTTTTTTACACAGAGGGTAGTGGGTGCCTGGAACTCGCTGCCGGAGGAGGTGCAGGGACGCTGCTGCCTCACCACACCAAGGACCGGGATTCAATCCTGGCCTTGGGTCACTGTTTGTGCGGAGTCTGCACGTTCTCTCCATGTCTGCGTGGGTTTCCCCCGGGTGCTCCGAGTTCCTCCCCCAGTCCAAAGATGTGAGAGTTAGGTGGATTGGCCATGCTGAACTGTCCCCGGGTGTCCGGGGATGTGCAGGTTATGGGGTTAGGATGGGGTGGACAGGAGGAGTGGACTTGGGTAGAGTGCTCTTTCAAAGGGTTGGTGCCAACTCGATGGGTCGAATGGCCTCCTTCTGCACTGTAGGGATTCTATGATTTAAGTAACTTGGAAACTATTAATAGAATAGGGGAACAAGAATTGACCATTCGGCCCTTTGAACCTGCTCCATCATTCTGCATGATCGGGCCTGATCTGGGTATGGTCTCAACTTTGCCATTTTCCCCTCCTAACCCTGAACAAAACCTGCCTTAAATAAGTTCAATGACCCACAGCCCCCACTGGTTCCTGGGGAAGGGAAGGCCACCGACTGATCTCTTCTAGTCTCTCCCACAAGTGGAAACATCCTCCCAATATCTACCCTATCAAATCCCCTCACCGTCTTCTACGTTTCAATCAGATCACCGCTCATTCTTGTGAACTCCATTCGGTATAGGCCCAACCTGTTCAACCTTGATAAGATAAGCCCCTCATCCCAAGGTGGTCCCTTCTCTGAACTGCTTCCAACGCTCAGTCTCCAGGGCAGACTTCAATAGACGATGGGATGTGTTGATGGAGCTGAAACAGTTCCCTGGGCAGTGTTTCTTTGGAGTAACACTCGCTGGTGCCAAATGTTTTGAAATCTGTTCTGATGCAGTGGCGGGCCAGCTGTTTTGGGCTGGGTGAGCTCCAGTTGGACTGTTTGCTGGAAAACATTGGTCGAGAGCACTGCATGGAGCTTCCAAATAGAAGATTTTACCAGCAGTCACTAACGCTTGGCACCACGTGTGCACGTGGTTGGATTGTTTGTGTAACTAGATCCTCAGCCGTTGCCGCAGAGGACTTGCCAATAATGCTCAACCTTCCATCAACTCCCAAAAGTTCTGAATGATAAGTATTAATGAACTTGGAGTCAATGCTGGTAGACACACGGAGTTGAGATAGAGTTCAAACAGCCTCCAAGAGCGAAAGACGCATTGTTCCCTGTCCTGGTGTCTTTTCTCTGTGGTCACGAGTGGTTGGGGTCGGGGTGCACTGCCTGGAAGTGTGGTGGGGGCAGATTCAATCGAGGCAATCACGACGGCGCTAGATGGTTACTTAAAATGTGCATGGGTAAGAGGGAATAGGCAGGGGATGGCACGAAGACATGATGCTCATATGGAGAGCCAGTGCTCCGGAACGATTGTCACGTACAGATTAGGTTGGCCATTTGCCAATCAGCTGTCCCTGTTTATGGGTTGTCTCGTTGCTTTTTAATTTGTGTATATAAATATGATTTCACTGTGTTCTATGCGCTTAACGCCGTGTAAACAGACGCGACCATCCACCTCAGTGCATTTGCCATAATGGGGCTGTTTAGGAGAGTTTATTACTCCTCATTCACCCCCCCCGGACTATGTTTCACCAACATATTGAGATGAACAAGTAACAGATCAGCATCTCCAAAGGTGAGAATTGAGGTTAATGGGTTACTTATCGGTATGTGTTCCAAGTAAGTATTTCACAACTCTGAAATCTTTGTCATTAAAGGCACTTTATGTTTTGCGAGTGTGACCAAAATGAAAAGTAATGGAACCTACTGTGTAAAACCGACTGGGAGCCTGACAGTGTACTGAAAGAAGCCAGATTTTATTATTGCCTCTCGCGAATCCCCGATTTTAATCAGCTCACTGAGCTGCCAAGACCCTTCGCTCAGGAAATCCCTCGCTGAAACTCTCTTGTATCGCCCGCTCCTCCTCTTGAGCAACATCTGAGTATTGTCTTCTTTGATCAAGCTGATGGTCACATGGACTCCTAACGTGGCTTAGTGTGAAATTTAGTTTGATGCTCCTGTTCGAGGGCCTTGTGACGTTGGCATTCCGACTGTTGTTGTTGTTGCCCTAGTAATTATTATCTTTTATTTTGTGTTCGCAGATGGCCAGGTTACACCTCTGGTAGAACTGTCAGCCAAGCAAGTCGCCCTTCACATTCCCTTTGAAGTGGTCGAGAAGGTTTACCCACCAGTACCCGAGCAGCTGCAGCTTCGCATTGCATTCTGGAGTTTCCCTGAGAACGAGGAAGACATCAGGTAATCAGGCGGCGAACATGCGTGACTCTTGCAGCACCCTCCCCGCGTGCGCGCTCACACGCACGGATCATTTAGAATGGCGGTGCAGGCTTGACAGGCCACCTGGTCTATTCCTCCTAGTCTTGAATGAGACGGTGTGTAGTGGTATTGTCACTGGACTGGTAAATCACCTGGGCACCCAGGGTCGAGCATTTTAAGAAGGGTAGCAAGGATAATCCAGGGAACTACAGGCCGGTGAGCCTTATGTCAGTGGTAGGGAAGTTACTGGATAGAATTCTTCGAGACAGGATCTGCTCCCATTTGGAAGCAAGTGGATGTATTAGCGAGAGGCAGCACGGTTTTGTGAAGGGGAGGTCGTGTCTCACTAACTTGATAGAGTTTTTCGAGGTGGTCACAAAGATGATTGATGCAGGTAGGGCAGTGGATGTTGTCTATATGGACTTCAGTAAGGCCTTTGACAAGGTCCCTCATGGTAGACTAGTACAAAAGGTGAAGTCACACTGGATCAGGGGTGAGCTGGCAAGAAGGATGCAGAACTGGCTAGGTCATAGAAGGCAGAGAGTAGCAATGGAAGGGTGCTTTTCTGATTGGAGGGCTGTGACCAGTGGTGTTCCGCAGGGATCAGTGCTGGGACCTTTGCTGTTCGTAGTATATATAACTGATTTGGAGGAAAATGTAACTGGTTTGACTAGTAAGTTTGCAGACGACACAAAGGTTAGTGGAATTGCGGATAGCGATGAGGACTGTCGGAGGATACAGCAGGATTTAGGTTGTTTGGAGACTTGGGTGGAGAGATGGCAGATGGAGTTTAATCCGGACAAATGTGAGGTAATGCATTTTGGAAGGTCTAATGCAGGTAGGGAATATACAGTGAATGGTAGAACCCTCAAGAGTATTGACGGTCAGAGAGATCTAGGTGTACAGGTCCACAGGTCACTGAAAGAGGCAACACAGGCGGAGAAGGTAGTCAAGAAGGCATACAGCATGCTTGCCTTCATTGGCCGGGGCATTGAGTATAAAAATTGGCAAGTCATGTTGCAGCTGTATAGAACCTTAGTTAGGCCACACTTGGAGTATAGTGTTCAATTCTGGTCGCCGCACTACCAGAAGGATGTGGCGGCTTTAGAGAGGGTGAAGAAGAGATTTACCAGAATGTTGCCTGGTATGGAGGGCATTAGCTATGAGGAGCGGTTGAATAAACTCGGTTTGTTCTCACTGGAACGACGGAGGTTGAGGGGCGACCTGATAGAGGTCTACAAAATTATGAGGGGCATAGACAGGGTGGATAGTCGGAGACTTTTCCCCAGGGTAGAGGGGTCAATTACTAGGGGGCATAGGTTTAAGGTGCGAGGGGCAAGGTTTAGAGGAGATGTACGAGGCAAGTTTTTTTTTTTTACACTCGCTGCCGGAGCAGGTGGTGGAAGCAGGGGACGATAGTGACGTTTAAGGGCATCTTGACAAATACATGAATAGAGGGGTACGGACCCCGGAAGTGTAGAAGATTTTAGTTTAGACGGGCAGCATGGTTTGCGCAGGCTTGGAGGACCGAAGGGCATGTTCCTGTGCTGTACCTTTCTTTGTTCTTTGTTTGTTCTTTGAGACTCTTCAGTTAGGTGGCTATCTTTGGATGACAATGAATGGTTGCACCAATGTATATGGTTTTCCATACTTAAGCTTAAATCTACTTCTTTGGCCAGTCTTTTGGTTGCCTGTTTTCAAAATTTCATTATGTGGCTCGCTAACACATTTTGTCAGTGCTTCTGTGAAGCGCCTTGAGACATTTTTCTGCTTTTGAAAGGTGCTATATAAATCCAAGTTGTTGCTGTATGTAAACAGTTAGAGGATCTTACAAGTCTCGACTGGGTCTGTGGGGACCGGGCATGTAATTGGAGACTGAGTAGGAATAATGAAGCAATAATTGCAGTTGGGTAGCCACAGCAGTGTGGCTACCTGCAATACGGGAGTGACCTTGGGTTGATTGTTGTAGAAGAAGCCGTCAGTAACTTTTCAACACTGATCCCTGTTTGGTGGGCACACCCTGTTTAAAGTTGGATCACAGATCAGGGCACCTGAGATACTATAGTTGAGCTCACTTCCCCTCGGGTGTAATGTGGGATGAACGACGGAGAAGCCGACCATTCGGCCCAACTTCTCTCTGCTGGTGCCGTATCCGTATCCCCCTTCATCTCGCCCTACCAACATCACTTCCTACCCCTTTCTCCCTCATGTGTTTATCTAGTTCCTGCTCAACAGCATCTGTTCCGTTAACTGTGTAGAGACATAGAAAATAGGTGCAGGAATAGGCCATTCGGCCCTTCAATCCTGCGCCATCATTCAATGTGATCATGGGGGATCATGCCAAGTTCCGTATCCCAGAATGTGGAGATGCTGGCGTTGGACTGGGGCGGGCACAGTAAGAGGTCTTACAACACCAGGTTAAGGTTCAACGGGTTTGTTTGGAATCACTAGCTTTCGGAGCGGAACTCCTTCCTCAGGCTCCAAGAAACCTTAAAAACGCTGGTGGACTGGGCAGACAAGTGGCAGATGAAATCTAATGCGGAGAAGTATGAAGGGAGCCGTTTTGATTGGAGGAACGAGGAGCTGCAACATGAAATGGAGGATACTATTCCAAAGAGGGTGCAGGAGCACAGGTACCTCGGGATATATGTGTTGATGATGGCAGGGTAGGTTGTGAAAGTTGTTTTCAAAGCATACAGAATCCTGGGCCTTATGAAATCGAGACAGGCACAAAAGCAAGGAACCAATGATTGTTTTATAAAACATTGGAATATTGCGTCCACGTCAGGACGGAGAGGGAGGGAGAGAGAGAAAAGATATGCAAGAATGCTTTCAGCGCTGTGAATCCTTGGCGTTCTCTGCTGCAGAGGATTGTGGATTCTCCATCGTTGAATACGTCGAAGGCAGGGATAGGCTGATTTTTGGTGTCTCGGGGGGGGGGGGGGGGGGGGTGGATCGAAGGAAATCAGGAACGGGAAAGAAAGTGGACTTGAAATGCAAGATCAGCCATGATCGTTTGGAATGGGGGAGCAGACTCGACAGGCCATCTGGTCCAGCCCTGCTCCGATTCTTGGATGAGAGACTTCAGTTAGTTGGATCGATTGGAGAAACTGGGGTTGTTCTCCAAAGAGAAGGTGGAGAGGAGACTTGATAAGAGGTGTTAAACATCAGGAGGGATGTGGGACAGAGGTTATGGGGAGAAGCTGTTCCCATTTACAGCAGGGTGGACACTAAATTGAAGGCGAATGATTAAAAACAACTTATAGGATCTGGATTGCGCTGCCCGAGAGGGTGGCGAAGGAAGAGTCAATTGAGGCTTTCAACGAGGAATGGGGGATCAGCACCTGAAGAGAGAATTTGCACTTCTACGGGGAAAGAGGGGAGGGGGTTGTACTTGCAGAGAGCTGGCATGGACATGATTGGCCGACTCGCCTCCTTGTGTCCTGTAAACCATTCTCTGATCCTGTGCTTATCGAATCAGCTGCCCTGTGTGGTAGCAAGATCTACATTCGAAACCACACGTTGGGTAAAGGTGTTGCTCCTGAATTTCCTGTTGGATTTATTAGTTCCTCCCTCTTTGTGACACCATGTTCTGGTCTACCCAACAAGTCGCTAAAACACTAACCTTTCAGAATCTCCAAGAACATCCATTGCAGATTTCCTTCCAGTGTTTTTAAAAAATTCATTCATGGGTCTCTGGCAAGGCCATCATTTATTGCCCCGTCCTTAATTGCACTTAAACTGAATATTCGGAGGATAGTTGAGAGCCAACCACATTGCTCTGGGTCTGGAGTCACACACTGGGCACACCAGGTAATGTTCCTAAAGGGCATTGGGGAACCAGATGGATCTTTGCAACAATTGTTGAAAGTTTCACGGTCGCCGTTTCTGTGACTCGCTTTCAATTCCAGGTTTTATTATTTGAATTTAGATTCCATCAGCTGTTGCAGTGGGATTTGACGCCATGTCTCGGCCTCTGGATTATTAAACATTGCCATTATAGAACATAGAATCCCAATAGCGCCGAAGGGGGCCATTTGGCCCATCCAGTCTGCTCCCACCCCCTGTCCTATTCCCATAACCCTGCGCAATGACCATGGTCAATCCATCCAACCTGCACATCGTTGGACTGTGGGAGGAAACCGGGGCACCCGGAGGAAAGCCACGCACACACTGGGAGAACGTGCAGACTCCGCACAGACAGTCACCCAAAGGCCAGAATCGAACCTGGGTAGACCCTGACTTTGTTTGATGTCCATGTCTTCCACTTTGGCCCTCGGCTAGGGGTTTTCCTTTTTGGGGGTGGGAAGTCCATCGAACACCATTGTTATTTTTTTTTGGGGGGGGGGGGCGCGGGGGGGGGGGGGGTGTCACATCGATTGTACATTGCAGATGGGTTCCAATAGAATAGTTTATCTCTTGTTACTAACCAGGAACAGCACTGGTTCTAAAATCTGCTTAGTCCCTTGGAATATGGTGAGGCATCTCATTGGATTTCTGATTCTGCAATTGTTTTATTGGGAGGATGCCCACTGGGGTTCTGGACGTTTATCGTTCTGAGGTGTATAATTTGTCGGTATTTATTGAAGATGTATTACTCTGAAATTGGTTCTGCAGCCGGGTTTCCTGGGACCCAGCTTTGTTACTGTGCTGTGCCCGCGCCGAGAGCCCACTCCTGCCTCCCAGCAGCTTGATTCAAACCATTAAGAGAGCGAAATGTGAGCTGACAATGCTGATCTCGAGTTATCTGCCAATTCTGGTTGGCACCGTGCCTCAGAATTTCTAGTCAGTCAGTTATCTTCAGTTTAACAGGAACCTTTAGCACTCCCTATGGTGCCTGGCACAAAGAGCGTATTTAAAAACTTGAGAGCCAAATGCAAAATTTACTGATGATTTAGACGAGATTCGAAGTATGTTTTCAAACTGTTGTTTGGGGGAGGATTTTGCTTTTCAAAGGCGCGGAGACCCTTCCGAGGAGACTGAGGCATTTGGGGCATGCACCGTCTTGGGTGGAACGGTTTATTATTGCTGCTTTATCCTTTTGTTGAATTTCATTGACTGGTGGGTTTGAGGAGATCTATTCTCGAGTCATTGCGGTGCAGAAGAATACCATTCAGTCCATTGACAACGGTGTATACATTGGAGAGTGATACATGGTGATTAAACGCACTGACGAGTGAGCAAGAGAAACTCGGGCGAAATTGAAATTCCACCACGGCTGCTTGGGGAATTTTGTTTCAGATTTTTAAAAGCTGCCAAATTTATGAGATTGCCCTAAGAATTCACCTGCTCCACAAATTTAAAAAAAAAAAAACCCACAAATTCTGGAAATCTGAAATACTCAATGACTCACAGATTGTTTTAAAAATTTATGGGCGGGACATTGGTTAGCACTGCTGCCTCGCAGCACCAGGGTTCAATTCCAGCCTTGGGTGACTGACTGTGTGGAGTTTGCATGTTCTCCCCGTGTCAGCGTGGGTTTCCTCCCATAGTCCAAAGATGTGCAGGTTAGATGGATTGTCTGTGTTAAATTGCCCATTAATGTCCAATGGTTAGACAGGGTTATTGGGATAATAATCTTTATTGTCACAAGTAGGCTTACATTAACACTGCAATAAAGTTACTGTGAAAAGCCCCCAGTTGCCACACTCCGGCACCTGTTCAGGTACACTGAGGGAGAATTCAGAATGTCCAATTCACCTAACAAGACCTTTCAGGACTTGTGAGAGCAAAGCGGAGCACCCGGAAGAAACCCACACAGACACGGGGAGAATGTGCAGACTCCGCACAGACAGTGACCCAAGGGGGAATCGAACCTGGGACCCTGGCGCTGTGAAGCAACAGTGCTAACCACTGTGCTACCGGGAGCGGGAGTGGGCCTAGATGGGAGTGCTCCTTCGGAGGGACAGTGTCAACCTGATGGGCCGAACGCCCTCCTGCACTGCAGGGATTCTATGATTCCACTTTGCTGTGAACATTGCTGACGAGGCCAGCATTTTATGTCTACCTCTAATGTTCTTTGAACTGAGCGACCTGCTCTGCCTTTTGGGAGAAAAGTTAAGAGTCAACCACATTGCTGTGGGTCTGGAGTCACATTTAGGCCAGGCCAGGTAAGGGGAGGCAGATTTCCTTTCCTAAAGGGCATTAGGGAACCATTTGGGTTCTTGTGGCAATCGATGACTCGACAGTTCCATTACTGAGACGAGCTTTTAATTCCAGGTTTTAGCTTTTCAATTGATTTTAAGTTCCCCCAGCAGCTGGGATGGGATCTGAACCCTTGTTCCCAGAGCAACAAAATGAGAAAAAATGCTGTGGATGCTGGAATTTGAAGTGAGATCCGAGGATGCTGGAAAAACTTAGCAGGTCTGCCAGCATCTAACAGGAGAGAAACGGTCAACGTTTCGAGTCATGGACCCTTAGTCGGAACTGAAAGGAGGGGGGGGATGTGTTAAAGCAAAAAGAAACTGCGACAGAAAATAGCAACTTTTAAGAATAAACGACAGATGGCCTAGTGAAAGGTCAAAGTTGAACCCTGATGGCTGGGACCCGCCAGTTGTAAGATGAGGTGCTGCCCCCTCCAGTTTGCGTTGGTCTTCACTGGAGCGTTGCAGCAGGCCAAGGATGGACATGCGGGCATGAGAACAAGGTGCTGAGTTAAAATGGCACGCACCAGGAAGGTTGGCGTCATGCTTGCGGACTGAGCGAAGGTATTCCGCAAAGCGTTTGCCTAGTCTGCGTTTAATCTCCCCAGTGTAGAGGAGACCCACATTGGGAGCAGTGACGTTAATAAACCAAATTGAAGGAATTGCAAGTGAAGAGCTGCATAACCCGGAAGGAGTGTTCGGGGTCTTGAGCAATGAGGTGGGACAGGCGTTGCATCTGCTGCGATTGCAATGGGATGGAGAGTTGAGCGTGTTGAGGGAGGAATGCTCCAGGGTGTCACAGAGGGAGCAGTTCCTGTGGAATGCTGACTGGGGGAAAGGGGGGGAGGTGATGTGTCTCCATATCCAGCGATAGACCGACCACCAATATTGATTCGAACCCACCGATTCACACAGCAACTTCGACTACAGCTCCTCACAGCCCTCTTCCTGGTAATGATTCCATCCCATTCTCCCAGCTTCTCCGCCTCCGTCACATAGAACATAGAACATTACAGCACAGTACAGGCCCTTCGGCCCTCGATGTTGCGCCGACCTGTGAAACCACTCTAAAGCCCACCTACACGTTTCCCTTATAATCCATGGGCGAAATTCTCCCCCAACGGCGCGATGTCCGCCGACTGGCGCCAAAAAACGGCGCCAGACGGGCATCGCGCTGGCCCAAAGGTGCGGAATGCTCCGCATCTTTGGGGGCCGAGCCCCAACATTGAGGGGCTAGGCCGACGCCGGAGGGATTTCCGCCCCGCCAGCTGGCGGAAATGGTGTTTGTTGCCCCGCCAGCTGGCGCGGAAATGCGGCGCGTGCGCGGGAGCGTCAGCGGCCGCTGACAGTTTCCCGGCGCATGCGCGGGAGCATCAGCAGCCGCTGAAAGTTTCCCGCGCATGCGCAGTGAGGAGAGTCACTTCCGCCTCCGCCATGGTGGAGGCCGTGGCGGAGGCGGAAGGGAAAGAGTGCCCCTCCGGCACCGGTCCGCCCGCGGATCGGTGGGCCCCGATCGTGGGCCAGGCCACCGTGGGGGCACCCCCCGGGGTCAGATCGCCCCGCGCTCCCCCCAGGACCCCGGAGCCCGCCCACGCCGCCTGGTCCCGCCGGTAAATACCAGGTTTAATTTACGCCGGCGGGACAGGCAATTTCTGGGCGGGACTTCGGCCCATCCGGGCCGGAGAATTGAGCGGGGGGTCCTGCCAACCGGCGCGGCCCGATTCCCGCCCCCGCCCAATCTCTGGTACCGGAGACTTCGGCGGGGGCGGGGGCGGGATGTCCGATGATGCCACCTTCGAAGATGGTGTTTCTGACATATCTGCCTTTTTACTAAACCGAGGGTTCCCATCCTATACCCCCATTTCTTCTCTTTTAAAACCAAAATTCCGTATCATGTATTCCCTCAGTGCAAACCCCCTCCTGCCCCTCACACTAGGAGAGAGCTGAGTTACTTGCCATAGGATTCCTAACCTTTGACCTGCCCTGGTAGCCACAGTGTGAATATGGCTAGTCCAGTTGAGTTTCTGATCAATGGTAACCCCCAGGATGTTGATTGTTGGGGAGTGGTTGTGTAACAACATGCAGAGGGTATTTGCACTCTTGTTGTATTTGACTTCACACCAGGTCTTGTGGAAAGTAATCTCTTTCAGTATAGCAAAGAAACTCTTCGGCCAATAGTCACGATGAAGGTGGAACTGCTCGGGTGGAACGTATTGAGGTGCATTAATCTGCCCAGAAGTCTTGGCCAGTAGCTGCTTATGTAGGCAAGGACTATTCTTGTGTTTTATTCTCGCTCCACAATCACGTAGCCCGACCAGTTGGAGGAGGACCGGGTTGCTGTGAACCTCTGTCATATTTCCCTGAATGTAGAGGATGTCACCAGGTACCTTGTTTTACTGCTGAGCACACTCGGGTTAATGATACTGGCCATAATCTGTCAGCCATGGTCCAGGATCTTTCATAACATGCTGCTTCGAAGCAGAAAAAACCTACTGGAAGACTGTATTCCTGCAGTTCTGCTGCATATTAACATTGTTATGGGCCAGGGTTTAAAGAACCCCAAAGTGTATCATGGAGTTCATCTGACCCACAACTTTTAATAGATTGTGGTATGGGGAGCACACGGCCCACTCTACAGGTGTGGTACAGCAGAAATGGAAACGTATTTTTTAAAGCAAAACGATGTTTATTCTATGAACTCAAGTTAACCTTTTTAAATATACAGTGAACATCTGAGCAACCATTAAGTCAAAGAATACAACACTAAGTAATCCTTTAAACTTTCCTTTTAACATCCATAAGACTTAAAACACCTTTTACCAGAAGCACATCAGGTTAAAGTCACTACTGTTATTAGTTTTAAATCGCCAGGATCGATTTACAGTCTTTAGATTACAGAGAGAGACTCTAATACACCTTCTGGCTGTGACTGCAGCTATCCAGCTCTGAAAACGAAACTAAAACGTACCCTGCAGCAAAAAGCCCAAAACGAAAGTAAAAAGCTGACACAGCCCAGCTCCCCCCACTCTCTGACATCACTGCAGTAATAAACACCCATTTCTTAAAGGTACGCTCACTACAGATATTTATATACACACACATTTATAAACACCCATTTCTTAAAGGTATTCTCGCATGACAACATGTTGACATGGGGATTCGGTGGCAGAGTGGTAGTGTCGGTGGACCAGTAAGTAATCCAGAGGCCAAGCCTAATGCTCTGGGACATGGGTTCAAATCCCACCACGGCAGCTGGTGGAATTCAAATTCAATTCACAAAATCTGGAATAAAATCTAATGTCTGCAATGGCGACCGTGACAACTGCCATCAATTGATGTGAAAATCCATCTCGCTCACTAATGCCCTTTAGGGAAAGAAATCTGCCATCCTTACCTGGTCTGGCCTACATATGTGTATTCAGCAATGTGATTGGCTGAAGAGGGAGCGCCTGGGAAATTTGACCATCGATCTTGCACACGTTTACGAAAACGGACAAATTGGGGAATCAGACGACCAGTTTCCAAGTTGCAAACCGTACCGAAGGAATTCTGGGTGCAAGATAACTGAAGATTATTTTGTAAACCCAGTCTACTGCTGCGCGCGACCCTGGCTGGGTGACCCACCGAAATGGCGCAGGGCTCGCTCGGGAGTGCGTGCAGTGGTGAGGTAGCCGAGGGAACGCACAAGCCTCCTAGCAACCCATCTACACATCCCTTCCCTCACCAGATGCTCCATCTGTGGCAGAGTCTGCAGATTGCACCCCGGCCTTTCAGAATCCACGGAGCCGGAGTGGAAGTGTGAGGATGCTCCTCGTGCTTCCCTTTCTGGTCACGCGCACCGTATCATAAATCGATGAGTGCAGGACAGAGGGACGTAGACTGGAATTAATAACATTTCAAATTGGGGATGATATGGGGGTGGGGAAGGCGGGGTCAGGGTATTGAACTTGATGATCAGCCATGATAATGAATGGCGGAGCAGGCCCAAAGGGCCGAATGGCCTCCTATTTTCTATGTACCTCAGGACATTGTTTTTCACATTGGAAGTGATCAAATACTGGAAATCCATTGAGAAGCATTTGGACACTTTAAACCAGCGTTTCAAACTTATGATGATGTCCATCAGTTGACCCTATTCATCACTGTCTCCAGTGCAGACTTCATCCAGGCGAGGATACATTGATGGGTGTATTTGCAGAGGTGAAGCTCTTTTGAGGACGGAACAGTAACCTGAGCAATGCTCTGTGATGTTCTCAGTTGTATCTATCAGGATGTCTTGAGAACGTAGTGTTAAACACAACATCGAGCTGAGTTATTGAACAAAGCTGATTTATTTATAGTACTAAATTAAGATTCTAACCAGTCAACAAAGAATAAGTTATTAAATAAAACTGTACAATATCTCCAACTGCAAAACCCTACACTATGCAACTAATCTATCTTGCGCCTAAACCGACTTTCTCCCAGAATCCCCAGACTCTCATGATATTTATTTGACTGCTCCTTAACTTCATCTGGTGGTGAGCAGTGTTATCATATTAACCCTTTCTATTCCTTACAATATACATATTGTTACCTTTGGAGTAAAACCCACTGATGCCAAACGTTCTGAAGCTATGTTGGCACAGAGCTGTTTTGGGCTCAGTGAGCTCCTATTGGACTGTTCCCTGGAAAACATTTGTCTGCTGGACTGTACTAAGCTTCACAGAGAAGCTTTTTGCTCCTGATCGCTGTAACTTTGGGCACTGCAAGCATGTGTACACAGACCAAGGGTTTCTGCAATGGTTGAAGAACTTTGTATCCAAATCCTCCATCATTGTGGTAGATGGAGGGTGAGGAGTCACAATTGTTCAGCCAATTTGATATTTGGGAAGGAGATTTTTCTGACCACTACTGTCTGTAGTCGAGCGAGAGGACTTGTCGACAATAGAGCTTGAGGCCTTCAGAATGATCTGTCAAATCAAATGATCACACACAATGAATGATGACCTTTTATTTTGCTGGACCACAACGTATTAAAAATTATTTCATGGTCAATGACTGCACAAAACACAGTCCAAAGACTTTTGAGTTCTGCTGGGCCCGCTTGATCATACCCTGACTTGCAGGGTTAGAAGCCAGAGGTTTAAGCTCCATATTAGAACTAGAGCATCTGACCCTACCTCCGATGCAGCATTAACCACTCGCATTTTCTGGATTGAAGCCCTCCAGATGATCAGATGAGGTGCTAAAACTGCACAGCTTAACTGTGCACTTTTTCTGATTTTCTGGTTTAAAAATGACGAATCTGGCCATCTTTCTTTCTGTGGGATGATTCTGGCACAGCGTAATAATCATTTGTCTTCATTGCATCAAAAAGAAATTCGGCCTTTTGTGGCATATTGATGTCTTGTGTCTGCAAGCAGGTTTGCCACTAGTGCCTGCGTGCCACTACTCGCCAGTGTCAGATTGCATTTACATCAATCCTGGTTAGTTTGTGATGGAGGAAGTTTTTTTTTAAAGATCAAAGTGAGCATCCACGCTACTGAGTAATGAGTTGGGGATGGGGTTGGGCGTATGACATTAAACATCATCTCGTCAACAATAGCAAGCAGAAGTTATGGCCAGAACTACAGCAACATCTCCTGATCAAAACAAACTTATTTCCTCTGCAAAATACAGTAGGTGGGGGGTAGTTACTGAATATAAATAGTGTGAATTCTATCGCCGTCACTTCCAGCAATCTGCTCCCTATGCAGCTTTACCATTGCTCTCTACAATTTCCTCATAGTGTCGTTATGCAAACAGTACACCGTGGGGCTAAATGCTTCTGTAACTGATTTAATTGGGATATTTAAGAGAAGATGTTTCTCCAGTTGACGTGGAGGTATTATTCCAGCTAGGAAAATGGTAGGTCGAACTTAGGAGAAATACACCGCCTATGGAAAAACTCTTGGGAATATAGAAAGTCAGAGAGATCTAGGCTTGCAGTTCCACAGATCTTTGAAGGTGGCAACACAAGTGGACAAGGTAGTTAAGAAAGCATACGGAATGCCTGCCTTCGTTGGACGGGACATCGAGTATTAAAAGCTGGCAAGTCATGCTACAGTTGTATAGAAACTTGGTACGGCCGCACTTGGAATATTGCGCACAATTCTGGTCACCACACTACCAGAAGGATGTGGAGGCTTTGGAGAGGGTGCAGAGGAGGTTTACCAGGATGTTGCCTGGTCTGGAGGGTGTTAGCTATGCGGAGAGGCTGAATAGACTCGGACTGTTTTCATTAGAACGACGGAGGTTGCGGGGTCTACAAGATTATGAGGGGCATGGATAGAGTGGATGGGCAGGCACTCTTTCCCAGGGTGAAGGGGTCAGTCACCAGGGGGCACAGGTTTAAGGTTTGTGGGGCAAAGTTTAGAGGAGACGTGCGAGACAGGTTTTTTACGCAGAGGATGGTGAGTGCCTGGAGCGCGTTGCCAGGGGAGGTTGTGGAAGCAGATACATTAACGGCGTTCAAAACTCCTCTTGACAAACACATGGATAGGATGGGTATAGAGGGATACGGCACAAGAAAGTGCTGAGTGCAATGGCCAAGGGTGGTATCATGGCCGGTGTAGGCTTGGAGGACCGAAGGACCTGTTCCTGTGCTGTATTGTTCTTTGGTACAGAGCCGGGACAGTAGGAGTTAGTTTGGAGTGAGTGTTGCTTTGCCTACAGCCCAGAAATTGCAGGTTTTATAGCACATAGAATCATAGAATTTACAGTGCATGGAGGGAGCGTGGGCCTAAGCAGGGCGCTCTTTCAGCGGGTCGGTGCAGACTCGATGGGGCGACTGGCCTCCTCCCTATACTGTAAGCATACACTGAATCTATGATTCTGAGAGCCTTCATTGAACCAGCCTCCACCGTACTCTCAGACAGTGCATTCCCGATCCTAACCCACAGCCTGCGTGGGAGAGGTTTTTCCTCGTTTTGCCATTCCTCATCAGTCGCCGACCTCTGGTTCTTGATCCTTCCATCAATGGGAGCAATTTCTCCCTGTTTACTCTGCCCACACCCCTCATGATTTTAAACACCTCTATCGAATCCCCCCTCAACCTTCTCTGAGGAGGACAACCCCTGCTCCTCCAATGTAACATGACTCTCATAAACGTATTTTCCTGCACCCTGTCCAAAGACGTCACATCCTTCCTGAAGCACAGTACCCGGAATTGAATGTAATACTCCAGTTATAATAATAATCTTTATTAGTGTCACAAGTAGGCTTACATTAACAAGCAATGAAGTTACTGTGAAAAGCCCCTAGTCGCCACATTCCGGTGCCTGTTCGGGTACACTGAGGGAGAATTCAGAATGTCCAATTCACTTAACAAGCACGTCTTTTGGGACTTGTGGGAGGAAACCGGAGCACCCGGAGGAAACCCACGGAGACATGGGGAGAATGTGTAGACTCCACACAGACAGTGAGCCAAGCCGGGAATCGAACATGGGGCCCTGGAGCTGTGCAGCAACAGGGCTAACCACTGTGCTACCATGGGACTGAACTAGTGTTTTATACAGTTTCAGCATAACTTTCTTGCTTCTGTACCGTGCCACTTCCAACCACTTTGTTAGCCTGCCCTCCACTCTCACTGATTAGTGCACCAACAGCTTTGTCTCGCTTACCGTCCCTGCACCTTGTTTAGAACTTGTACCCGCTTTAGATTGTACTAACTCATAAGACAATGACAGCAGTGATTTCAGCATTGAAAAGTTTTTGTTAAAATTACATTCCTCTCGTGTGGATGCACAGCAGTAGCAGCAGCCAGGATTCTGCAGGTCCGTTTAAGGCCGCTTATGGGGGGAATAAAATGTACCAGGCCCGAAAGATTTTTATTTCTCAAAGGATAGAATTGAAAAGTAGGCAAGTTGCGCTAAACTTGTATCGAACCTTGGTTAGACCACATTTTGAGAACAGCGAGTAGTGCCAATCACCATATTATATAAAGGCAGTAGGGATGTAGCACTAAAGATATATACAACGGTGAAACCAGAACTGAGAGGTTAGACTGCACAGGTGGGTGACATCTCTTGAAAATAGAAGGCTGAGGAATTGTTCAAAATGTTGGGAACATTCTCTTTGCATGCCCTCTTATCAAAACCTTTCATAATTTTAAATACCTTGAATAAGTTTGAAAATTATCTGTGATATTGCACATTTGTGCTGTTTAAAGTTATGAAAGGATTGGACAGGAGTGGATGCAAAGGGAATGTTCGCACTGGTGGGAAGGAGCATAACTGATGTCCGCCAATGGTCATCAAGACATTCAGGAGAAAGGTCTTTGGCCCAGGGAGTGGTGAGAATGTGGAACTCCAGGGTGGCGCAGTGGTTAGCACTGCTGCCTCACGGCACCATGGTCCCGGGTTCGGCCCCGGCCCCCTGTCCGTGTGGAGTTTGCACATTTCTCCCCGTGCCTGCGTGGGTCTCACCCCCACAACCCAAAGATGTGCAGGGTGGGTGGATTGGCCACGCTAAATTGATCCTTAATTGGGGGAAAAAAATGAATTGGGTATTTTAAATTTATATTTATAAAAAAAAAAAGAATGTGGAACTCGCTATCACGGGGAGATGTTGAGGAAAATAGTCTAGATATATTCTAGAAGATAAGCTCACGAGGGAGAAGGGAACAGTGGGTTATATTGACAGAGTCTGATGAGGGAAGATGGGAGCAGGTTTCGATCCAACATTTAAAAGAAAAGCAGAATTGCAATTATAAATACTGTTCCTTCAAAGCTGGCGTTGACTAGTGAAAGCCCATTAAATACCAGGGTGAAGAACTGGTTATGGATCACTGACTAATGATGGTAGTGGGAGTATTTTGAGGTCTATGTAATTAGGCAGCACTGAAGTATATTGGGTTAAGTGCAATTTTACTGTAGCATTTTGGTGCTAGATATCTAAACCAACAATGTTACGGTGACTGCACCAAAACTCTAACCAACCTACTGAAATATTGCCATTTTTAATTTGGACCTCCTTTTAGTTTGGGTAGCGGGAGACTGCTACCCGTGAGCAAGTTCGTGTGCATTTGCACGGGGGATCCCACTCTTTTGGCTATGTGTTTGGAGACCACGAGAAGAGGCTCGCCTCATGCAGGATAAGGGAGCTGAAATTCGTGTAACTGTAGGGAACGCCTCCAAACGATGGGCCAATGTGACCATAACCCCCTCACTCCCTTTCTTCCTGAAGGAGCTTGTGCAGACGTTATAGATGCTGCGAGTTCTTCGACGTCTATCACCATTTTTCATCGAGCATAAAACTTAAACACTGGTCTCCCAAAATCCGAATCGAAAGCTTTTCAGATAAGACAGCTTTATGTCTACAGCCAATAGAAAATAGTTAATAAAAACAGAAAATTCTGGGAAAACCCAGCAGACCTGGCAGCCTCTGTGAAGAGAAAAACAGCTAACGTTTTGAGTCTGTGTGACTCTCCAGAGCTGAAGAAAGGGAGAAATGTGATTAATTTTATACTGTTTAAGAGGGGGTGAAGCAAAATAGGTCAATGATAGGATAGGGAAAGATGAGAAAAAGATAAATGTTTTTTATGTACACCGGGCAGGTTCAGAGTCTGGATTGAGTGGACATGGAGAGGACGTTTCCACTTGTAGGGAAACCTAGAAGCAGAGGGCACCATCTCAGACTAAAGGGACGATCCTTTAAAACAGAGATGAGGAGGAATTTCTTCAGCCAGAGGGTGGTGAATCTGTGGAACTCTTGGCCGCAGAAGGCTGTGGAGGCCAAATCACTGAGTGTATTTAAGACGGAGATAGATAGGTTCTCGATTAATAAAAGGATCAGAGGTTATGGGGAAAAGGCAGGAGAATGGGGATGAGAAAAATATCAGCCAATATTGAATGGCGGAGCAGACTCGATGGGCCGAGTGGCCTAATTCTGCTCCTCTGTCTTATGGTCTTATGGTGTTAATACCCTGGGACTACCCATCTTGTCTGAATTACAGCTCCCTGCATCTGGCACTACTTTAGATTCATCATGTTCATCCTTGCGACCACAGGTCCTTCGTGTTATATTCTGTGTTGTGGCCATAGTACAGATGCACACAGAACATCTAGTTCTTTGACTACTAAGATGTTTTATTAACAAGTTGAACACGTGGAAAGATAACTGATGAACTATGATACAAACGGTAACAAAATAAATGAATTAATTGAATTCTCCTGGAGCTACTTCCAGTGCGACTATCCTCTTGTACTACTTATTCCAAATGCAGGATAGCTTGAGTCACATGGTAGATCTTTATCGCCACTAGCTGGTTGGAGGTCGCATCAATAACTATATACATTGATAGACAACTATGTACAAAACTGTGCACAGGCATATCACCACACTTCGAGAAGCCCATCTTTCCCGTAATCCCCTCAGTTCTCCCTTCTTTGCTCTCTGCTCCTATTGCACAATCTCTGCAAATTGCCGAGATTGCCGTGGGGCGCTCTGCTTGCCTAAGGAAGCTATTTCAAAGGACAGGTACAAAAAGAACTGGCCTCCGAATGAGGAAAATGCTGTGATTGGTGCCACACACACTGAAGCCAATTTGTGTCAACATTTAGTCTTTGTGAGATTCTGTAGGTGAGATTTGTAATAAATCCAACCTTTAAACAGTTTTCTGCACATGGCCCATTTTTCAGTTACTCAAACAAAGAACCATTTTGCCTTTTTAAAACCAAAGTTAGTGACTTTTTTATAAATTGTTTTGTTTCCATTAATTCAGTTTCTTCCAATACTCGACCACCCCTACTCCCAACAGACCAATGTGGCTTCATTATCCACCAATCCTGCAGATTAAATCATATATTATCGAAACGCAAAACAAATTTAGTGTTAGTCACTCCACTAGATTTATCGATCTGTATCAGTGGTTGCTTTTAGCGCCTTCTACATTTCTTCAGCAAACAAGGTTATAGGAGAGATATTAAGGCTTGTAAACTTCAACGCTACAACAGGCCTCCAGATGCCTGCATTGCACGTAATTTGAGTGCGTTCAGTTTATGCAGCGTTACAGCTTTCTTGGTAGAGTTTGTGTGTGCCGTTAATTTATGGAGCAACGGTAACCATTTGGAATTATAATCAGTCAACCCACTCAACTCCACAAACACTCGCACACAAGCAGCACCCCCATCCCCACCCGAAAGCCCCCCCGAGATAAATTCTTGGATTCCCACTCCTGTTTCTCCCCCTCCTTCCCTGAAAGGCACGACGCTGGAGAATGTTACCTCGTCTCATCGCTCCTTGGGGCAAGCCATGTGATGAAATCTCCAGGAATGCCTTTTATCGCAGTTGGCAACTCTTGTTAACTTGCTGGCTTTTTTTGGGGGGGGGGGGGAAGGAAGGTTGATGAGGGTAATGCCCCACTCTAGGACTTGAGCACAAAAATCAAGGCTGTCACACCACCGCAGTACCGAGGGAGTGCTGTGCTGTTCGAGGTGCCGTCTTTCAGATCAGACATTAAACCAAAGGCCAGATGTCTCTCGAAGGTGGATGTGTAAGATCCCATGGCACTATTTCAATTAGATGCGGTGTACATGGATTTCCAAAAGGCATTTGATAAAGTACTGCAGAACAGTCTTGAGGAATGTTCTAAGTTCGTGGAATAAAGTGACGGCAGCAACATGGACACGGAATCGCCTGAGTGATGGGAAATGGATGTAGCTAATGGATGTTCCTCGAGGGTAGAAGAAGGTTTGTCGAGGAGTTCTCCGAGAACCCTTGCTCTGCCTGATATTTATTGATGACGGAGGCCTTGGGCGTACGGGACACGATTTCAAAGTTTGTGGCCTTGGCTTATGTTGATCCAAATGCGGCAGGGATAAAAGTTGTTTGTGGAAACTGTTAAAACAAAAATGAGTGGGCTGGAGACGATAAAGTTAACTGTGACCATCCCATGACTCGCCGAACAAAAAAATGATTGACTGAATCAGTCTGAGCTACGGTGAAGCCTTAATTTTAAAGGCTGCATCTTAACCCGACAGTGGTTGCGAATCATTTTATTAGGAGCCGAAGTGTAATTCTACAACGGAAAGTGCATTGTATAAATTAGTTTCTCATCAAGAAATTGGATCCCATATCGGTGAAGCTTGTGTTTTATTTTTTGAGCTTTGTTGCGTGTACTGTCAGTACTTTTTTAAATCTACGTTTACAGCTGAGATTGGCACAAATAGTGTTCTCTCAACAGTCCTTGGCATGCAAGCCTGACAACTGGTTGGCTGAAAGCCAGGGCGTTGTTGTATGCTTTGCTCTATTCGCGATTCCTGCTTCCTAATGCTTCTGTGACGCTGAGCTGCTTTCAAACAGTTCCACAATTGTAGTCATCTAATTTGTCAATGTGGCCAACAGAGTTAATCCTCTGTCGGTGTCCGCTGTGGCTCAGTTGGTGGTATGTTGGCTCTCGGGCTCTAGCCCCACTCCAGGACTTGAGCACAAAAATCAAGGCTGCCACGCCACGGCAGTACCGAGGGAGTGCTGCACTGTTGGAGTCTTTCGGATCAGTCATTAAACCAAAGGCCAGGCTTCTCCTCGAAGGTGGATGTGTAAGATCCCATGGCACTATTTCAATTCGTTCTCATCCCCCCCCCCCCACCCAAACAATATTTATTCCTCAATCAACATCATGATCTGCACATAATTACCTTGCTAATTTTGGGAGCTTCCTGCGCACAAGTTGACTGTTTTCCCACGTTACAACACTTCAAACAAACCCCACTGGCTGTGAAGCACTTTCACATGTCTTGGGATCATGAAAGGTGCTATAGAAATGTAAAACATTGGGTGTAAAAAGTCCTTGAAGAATACAGTAATGCTTTAATGTTGTATCTGGGTTGTATCTGAGGAACTGCTGTCCGGAGAGGTGAACCGGTGAATTGTACGCCTGTGTACATGACACCATGAGTCCTTCCTGTTTATTTTCTTGCTCTCATTTCTTTTATTCTATTTTTAAAAAATTATTTTGGTCCATAGACCCATAATCGGGATGTGCCTTTAAGCAGGAGACTCGCTGCAGCAGCCTTCTTGTCAGGACACTGTGCTCCCAGGTTTTGTGTTTGGCAGAGGAGAAGCCAGACTCTTTGGCACTGAGTGGATCTTAGGAACCAGCTTTGGAGGGACTTGGTTTGATTGGTTACCTGGCAACTGGTGAGTTGGCCAGGAACAGTGTTTTGCCTGACAACGGTCAGTGATTTAGTTCCTGCGTGATGCTTTCTGAGAGAACTGGGTGGAAAAACCTTTGGACGTGTCCCACCTGCTTGCTGAAGTGAAAGAACTGATGTGATGTGTGCGTGTGGAGAGTTGGGCGCGGTAGAAAGGTGGGGGTTGGGGAAAGGGGTAGTGGATGGTCAGTTATATTTTTCTGAATTATTTAATTACAATGCTGTACAGAATAAAAGGTTACTTGTGCTAAAGTTACAAACCTGGTGGCAATGTTTTATTGGGCTCAACCAAGGGCCTTGAGTATTTGAAATAAAATTTAATTTCACCGCTGTTGCGACTGTGAGTCAAGCGGGGCTGGAATTGACCGTGCAGTGGCCCCGGGTGTTGTGACAATTCACCCTAACTTTTAAAACCACTCACATGACAATTTGTAGTCTAAACTATATTTGTTCGTGTCCAGTTTTCAGACTTCCAGTTAACCAAGTTAATTCTTGTGAATTGTATTTTGTTTCATAAACTTGTTTAGTTTCTTGACTCATTCAAGTGTATCTGTACCGATGGTTAACACGGCACTGTTCTGCCTTACAGTACGTGCTGGAGAGTTTTTGCAGGCATTTCCTGTTCTGAACTAATCCAAGCAAGAATACCATAGTTTGAACAGGAAGTGTTGCTGAATTGCCACAGTGTTTTGAAGTGCTGTGCTTTGTGTCCCGTTTTTACATCCTCCATTTATCAAGCAAACAGCAAAGTTGTACTCCACTCGCGATTCACCTTATTCCCTTACCCAGCGCACACAAATAAAGGCAGTTACCTGGACGGGAGATGGGGAGGCAAGGCCCCTTTTTCCTAGCCCCGAAGTCGAGGCTGACGCTTCACAGCAGCACTGAGGGGGGGGCTGCTGCAGTGTTGGGGGTTCCGCTTTTCAGACCAGATGTTAAACTGATGCCCCAGCTAACTGATCCTGTGGCACTATTTCGAAGAGAAACAGGGGAGTTCTCCCTGATGACCTGGCAGATATTTGTCCCTCAACCAACATCACAAATAACAGATTATCAATCATCATCACTTTGCTGTTTGTAAGAGCTTGCCGTGTGCAGATTGGTTGCTGTGTTTCTTACATAACAACAGTGAACAGGAGTGTAATGGAATACTCCCCACTTGCCTGGATGAGCGCAGCTCCAACAACACTCAAGAAGCTCAACACCATCCAGGACAAAGCAGCCCCGCTTGATTGCTCCCCTTCCACAAACATTCACTCCCTCCACCACCGACGAACAGTGGCAGCCGTGTCTACCATCTACAAGATGCACTGCAGTAACTCACCAAGGTTCCTTAGACAGCACCGTACAAACTCACGACCACTACTATCCAGAAGGACACGAGCAGCAGATTCTTGGGAACCCCACCACCTGGAGGGTCCCCTTCAAGTCACTCACCACCCCGACTTGGAAATAGATCGCCGTTCCTTCACTGTCGCTGGGTCAAAATCCTGGAACTTAACATTCTGACAGCACCGGGGGTGTACCTACACCAAGGACTGCAGCGGTTCAAGAAGGCAGCTCGCCCCACCTTCTGAAAGTCAACTAGGGATGGGCAATAAACGCTGGCCTAACCAGCGACGCCCACATCCCATAAATGAATTTTAAAAAGGTGCTATATGAATATAAATTGTTGATCAACATATTTTTTTAAGAGTACCCAATTAACAATTTTCCAATTATGGGGCAATTTAGCATGGTCAATCCACCTACCCTGCACATCTTTTAGGGTTGTGGGAGTGAGACCCATGCAGGCACAGGGAGAATGTGCAAACTCCACACGGACAGTGACCCCAGGCTGGGATCGAAACGGGGACCTTTGCGCCGTGAGAACAAACAAAGAACAAAGAAATGCACAGCACAGGAACAGGCCCTTCGGCCCTCCAAGCCCGTGCCGACCATGCTGCCCGAATAAACTACAATCTTCTACACTTCCTGGGTCCGTATCCCTCTATTCCCATCCTATTCATGTATTTGTCAAGATGTCCCTTAAATGTCACTATCGTCCCTGCTTCCACCACCTCCTCCGGTAGCGAGTTCCAGGCACCCACTACCCTCTGTGTAAAAATACTTGCCTCGTACATCTGCTCTAAACCTTGCCCCTCTCACCTTAAACCTATGCCCCCTAGTAATTGACCCCTCTACCCTGGGGAAAAGCCTGAGGCAGCAGTGCTAACCACTGTGCCACTGTGCAGCCCTGATCAACGTTTCCGAGCTGGACACCTCTCACTTGACACTTGTCAGGCTGCAGGATTGATGGGCGTTGCTACCTGTTTCGTTAAGGGCCAGCAACATGACTTTGGGATGTTGTAAAGCTGCTATTCAACTGCAAGAGGTTGTTGTTGTTGGCGTTTTTTATTCTTGCGGTGCTGTCACCAAAGTGATTAAGACTGTTGCAGTTAAACCTGCGCTGATCAATCCGAGGCAGCAATTGTTTTTAAGCTTGGCGGCCTTGAGGGAAGAGTTTCCAGTGAATTGCCCTGGCAATCTCCCAGGATATCCTTTGTCTGAGAAATGTGTAAACTTTAGCTAGCATGTAGCCAGACCTTGTCACAAATTACTAGACCGGCAGGCTTGAATGTGGCTGTCCAACTCCGCAAACCCAATGAGCAATTGGCGCGATTCTAGTCTAACAATCCCCCAGCGGTAACTGCTCATAGAATGGCAGGGTGCCCACTTGGTAATGCCATAGGAGCATTAGAAATGGCAGCAGGAAGCGGCCACTTGGCCCCTTGAGCCTGCTCCACCATCCAATGAGATCATGGCTTACCTTCTACTTCAAATTCACATTCCCACCCTATCCCCGTATCCCTTGGTTCCCATCATGCTCCAGGAGCTGTTGATCTTAGTCATGAATATGCTCAATGATTGACCATCCACAGCTCTCTGGAGTAGCGAAGTCCAAAGATCCATAACCCCCCACCCCACCCAGAGTGAAGAAATTTGTCTTCATTTCCTCAGTTCTAAATGACCAATCCCTTATCCTCAGCCAATGTCCCCTAGTTCCAAACTCTCTGCCTAAGGGAAAGAGCATCAACCCTGCCAACGCGCTTAAAAACGATTTATGTTTCGGTGTGATCACCTGTTGACTCCAGAGAACATGGTCTGGTCAATCGATAGCAGCTCGCCACCACCTTTTCAGTTTTACAATTGGCCATTAAATGTAGAATGTCACAAGACGCTCCCCAAATTGCTCGTGAATTTTGGCCGAGTGGAGTTATCTGGGTTAGCACTGCTGCCTCACAGGGCCAGGGATGCCGGTTCGATTCCAACCCGAGGGTGACTGTCTGTGTGTGTGTGTGGAGTTTGCACGTTCTCCCTGCGTCCGTGTGCTCCGGTTTCCTCCCACGGTCCAAAAATGTTGAGTTTAGCTGGATTGGTCGTGCTAATATTGTCCCTTAATGTTCAAAGATGTGCACAGGTTAGGTGGGGTTATGGAGCTGTGGGGTGAAGGAAGAGTGGGCCTCGGTGGGATAATGATCGAATAACCTCTTTTTGTGATGTGGGTAAATATTGACCAGGGCACCAGGGATAATTCTTCGAAATAGTGCGATCGGATCTTTTGCATGCGCCCGAGGAGGCAGATTGGAC
Source organism: Scyliorhinus torazame (assembly GCF_047496885.1). Taxonomy (NCBI): domain Eukaryota; kingdom Metazoa; phylum Chordata; class Chondrichthyes; order Carcharhiniformes; family Scyliorhinidae; genus Scyliorhinus; species Scyliorhinus torazame. Next base: position 13,214,099 of record NC_092734.1, read on the forward strand.
CTCGGTTTGAAGTCTTGTCCAAAAGATGCCACCTCCGACAGTGCAGTGCTCCCTCAGTACCGCACTTGAGTGCCGGCACTGATTTCTTTTGATCTCAAGCCCTGGAGTGGGCGTTGAACTTGTGAGAGTGCTACCCACTGGGCCATGACTGACCCGTATCTCACTAGATGGGGGCTATAGACCAAGGCAAAAAAATGCAGCTGCCTTGGACTGGTTTATACGGGTTCCACACAGGCAGAACCTGCAGGTTCTGATTGAGGTACATTAGGAGCCTCTGCTTATTTGGTAGACTGTTTATTTGGTAGACTGTATGTAGATTAGGCCCAACTCATTCCTACCATTTCATGGACATTTTTTTTGGGCATGCACAAGACCCATCAGATCACAGGTTTGGAATTGGCTCCCAAATTCTGGTAAATTGATTGATGATTTTTGAAATTGGTGTTTAAATTGTGAATGGTCATTTTTGTTTGTGCAAAGGCAGCACGGTGGCGCAGTGGGTTAGCCCTGTTGCCTCACGGAGCCGAGGTCCCAGGTTCGATTCCGGCCCTGGGTCACTGTCCGTGTGGAGTTTGCACATTCTCCCCGTGTCTGCGTGGGTCTCACCCCCACAACCCAGAGATGTGCAGGGTAGGTGGATTGGGCACGCTAAATTGCCCCTTAATTGGGAAAAAATGAATTGGGTACTCTAAATTTTTTTTTAAATAAAAAATGTTTTTGCAACACCTTGCATTTATATAGCCCCTTTAACATAGTGGCTACATCCCAAGATGCTTCACAGGAGCTTTATCAAATAAAATTTGGCTCTGATCGCACATCCGGACGATGGGTTAGCAACTCGGTCAAAGTGGTGGATTTTAGAGAGTAGAGGGAGGTTTGGAGAGGGAATTTCGGAGCACAGGGAGGGGCGGGCTATGCAGAAGAGAACCAGTGAGTCAGTAATTAAAGGCCGAAAATGCTGCAAACATACAGCAGCATCTGCGGAGAAAGAAGCCGTGCTAATGTTGCGAATCGACCTGCGGTACAATCCCAATAGCTATTTGGACAAAGCTGTGAATCGTTCCGTCAATAGACAAATTGGTGTTTGTTCAGTGTGTTATTTGTGTGTCTGTTTTAAGTGCAGTGAATTGCTTTGAAGTGCAAATGATTGTTTTAGTTCGTGCAACTAAACACCAAATGGCCACTTGGTGTAGGCAGCAGGATCTCTCAAGCGACAGTGAAACAGTATGCTGATTTTGCTGGTGATTGGGTGATGAATATTGGCTAGGCCACGCATTGGCGCTTCACAGCTCCAGGGTCTCGGGTTCGATTCCCGGCTTGGGTCACCGTCTGTGCGGAGTCTGCACGTTCGCCTCGTGTCTGCGTGGGTTTCCTCCGGGTGCTCCGTTTCCTCCCACAGTCCAAAGATGTGCAGGTTAGGTGGATTGGCCGTGATAAATTGCCCTTAGTGTCCAAAAGGGTTGGGTTGGGTGGGGTTGCTGGGTTGCGAGGATGGGGTGGTGGCTTGGGCTTAAGTGGGGTGCTCTTTGCAAGGGCCGTGCCGGCTCAACGGTGTGTACACGTGGAGTTAGTAGGCCTCTGTGAATTACTTTAATACTCTTGGCAGGTTTTTCATCGTCCGACTCGAGGCTGAAAAATTTCCCCCAGAAAGTCCCTTTGCCGGTTCAGCAGCCCAAGTTGCCTAGCTTTGCCTACATTCCTTGCTGGTGAACTCGCAATGCGTCAGGGCTTTATTGAAGTGAGGTTGATTCCGACGCAAGGGAAAACGGAAAATGCTGGCTATCAGGTCTGGCAGCATCTGTGGAGAGAGAAACCCCGAGTCTGTACGACTTCTTCGGAAGAGGGCTCCAAAGAAGAGTCTTATTGAACTCTTAAGCCTTGACTCGGTTTCTCTCTCCACACACGCCGCCAGTGTTTTGCTTTTATTTTGGATTCTGGCGCAGTAATTTGGGGAATATAAACGTTGGCAGCACTGAGGCGAAGTCGACATTCATCCAGATGTGTCGCTGGCATTGAAGGATGCTGACAGATGGCACAAGCACAGTTTTCTGTCAGCTTCCTATTCCTCAGGGCAAATATTGTCAACCGCTTCCTTTTTGTTCGATGGTCTATGTGGTGATATGCATCACTGTAAATACACAAGGGGTTAATGTAAATACACTAAGACTAAGTAAACACTAGAGGGAGCACCAGAGACATCATGACATACAGACATACAGCTAATGAACACACACAATAGGCAGTCAAGACACCCAGCGGTGACACTACCACAAGGGGGCATTCCACAACCCATATATAAGGACAGGGCACACATGCTCTGTCTCTTTCCACAGGTGACACTTCGAGAGTAGGACAGGGGCAGATCAGAAGCATCACACCCACCACGTGGCTTAGAGCAGACTGGTTAGTTAGACTGAGTTACTATAGCAAGATTAGCAGAAGAGGCGAACTCGTAGAGAACTGTGCTGATGGTTCAATAAATCACATTGAATTTACTTCAAAGTCTGGAGTATCTTTTGGTCAAAGCTGCATCAAGTTGCAGCCCGTGTTATCCCAGAGTACATAACACAACAGCCTAAATTAAGGTTGCAGAATCTGTGCAATATCTGAGCTGGGACAATACCAATACTTTTGTTCGTGGTTACTTTCAGGAATTTTACCCCATCTTATACTTCCTTAGTTGCATGGCTGCCTGCACTGATAGATTTTGCAACCTTTCCAATGGCGTCTCTCCCGGATTTCTCCCCTCATGCTGAATCCTGACTAATGTGGATCCCATTGCTTGACCTACGCTCCCAGCCCCTCTTTGACGACATCTGCCACTTGTCAGCCCAATCGCACATTCCGGTATCTGCTAACTTGTCCATACCCATCCGGCAGACCATCATGCTCAGCGAATCTCGTGCGTTTCTTATGGAGTTGCTGTCTCGATTTAGATCTGCGGAGATTGTCCAATATTTTCTGTTTTTGTAACACTTATTGCTGTCTTCCTGCTTGGCGTTGGTCGGAAGAAGATACAAACACGTTGCGGTTTGGTTGCACTTCGACTGAGAAATCCCCCCCCCCCCCCCGGGTTAGCCCTGCTGCCTCAGGGCATTGAGGTCCAAGGTTCGATCCCGGCTCTGGGTCACTGCCCGTGTGGAGTTTGCACATTCTCCCCGTGTTTGCGTGGGTTTCGCCCCCACAACCCAAAGATGCGCAGGGTAGGTGGATTGGCCACGCTAAATTGCCCCTTAATCGGAAAAAATTAATTGGGTACTCTGAATTTATTTTTAGAAAATGAATAAATCTGTTCCGGAATTCAGTGGAACCTTCTCGAGATTGCGGAACCCTCTGCCGAAGGGGGCTGTTGGTCGAGCAGCCCAGGGGAAACTATTTAAGGGGAAACAGGATTAAGTAGACGAGGGAGAAAGGGACGGAAGGTTAGGCTGGTAGGACTGGATGAAGCAGGTTTGGAATGGACTTGTGTGCTGTATAAACACTGGGCCGGGACCCCGTTTTGCCAATTTGGCTTTTTTTTTTTTTGGCGCTGCAGATTCGACGTCATTTATTTCCAATCAGTTCCTTTCTTCCCTCTTTCTCAACTTTAAAAAAAAATTAATTTTTAAAATAAATTTAGAGTACCCAATTAATTTTTTCCAATTAAAGGGCAATTTAGCGTGGCCAATCCACTTTGCAGCTGTTTTTAATTCAACAATATATTTCTCATCCTCAGATTATACTCGTGTCTGGCGAATGGCAGTGCCGATGAATTCCAAAGGGGGGAGCAACTGTTCAGAGTGCGCGCAGTCAAGGATCCACTGCAGATAGGTAAGCTGTTGATTTTAAAATGTCAGCCCCCCAGCCCCTTGAAAGGTCATGTATTTTCCTGAGCCATCCCTGCTTCACAAACATACAAAGGTTTTGGAGGGTGGCCAAGTGTGACGGGTTAGTAAGATCACCCTGAGTGGCACCTCACAAGAGGAGATTTGCGAGGGTGTTGCCAAGACTGGAGAACCTTCGTCAAGGGAGGAAGATTTAGGTGGAGTTGCTTCCTTTCGAACGGAGGAGGCTGAGGGAAGGCTTAATTGACGTATGTAAATTCATTCGGGGTCTGGACGATAGGAAGACTCTGTTCCCCTTTGCAGAGAGGTTAATAACCGAGGGGGCATCAACGTCTTACAGGAATTGTCAATCAGAAATGGGATGAGATGGATGACCGTTTTTGTCTGGCGCAGCCACGATGGGCTGAATGGGCGGCCTCTGTGTGTGCATTTCTGATTCCATAGTAAGAGGTTTTCTTATTTGTCAGCTCTTGGCTTTTTAAAAACTTGATTTTTCCCTTAACTTTTGGTTGTCGCTTTTAGGTCGGAGTTCAGTGGGTGTTGGGGAGTGGGTGGGCCAGGCCCTAATCGGACAGTAGGATTTATTCCGCTTGCATGGACTATTGCCACCCTTGCCTGCCCTGTTGGCCATTTAATCGCGCTTTTATCTGTCTAGCTGTTGGTGAGTTACCATGGCCGGCAGCCTTGGACTATCACATTGCAACTTGTGGTTCTGCAAAAAGAGAGTGAAATAGAGGGAATTATTTTTCACTTGCGGGATGTGGGGGTCGCTGGCTGGACCAGAATATATTGCCCATCCCTAATTGCCCTTGAATGGAATGACATTTCAGAGGGCATTTCAGAGTCAACCCCATTGCTGTGGGTCTGGAGTCACTCGTGTAGGCCAGACCAGGTAAGGATGGCCGATTTCCTTCCCGAAAGGACATTCATAAACCAGATGGGTTTTTAACTACAACTGACAATGGTTTCATGATCATCATTACGCTCTTAATTCCGGATTTTGGACTGAATTTGAGTTTGACCATCTGCTCTGGTGGGATTCAAACCCAGGTCCCCAGAGCAAAACTCTGAGTCTCGAGATGACAAGTCCAGTTACAATACAACTACACCACTGCCTAGAAGTATCTATTTGTGAATTCTATTGAAGCAAAACATGCACATTTTATTTCCTCTGTGGGGATTTTCAGTCTGAACACAAAGCTTCCACATTATTGGCTATACAGTGAGATTTTATATGGAGCTCGATAAACAATTGCCCTAAATGTTCAAAATCTTCTTAGTCTTGGGGTCATGTTTCATGAGCTATGAGTGGATTGCCATTTCCGTAGGTTTTGAAAGAGGTTCCCCACTGAGATATGCCTTGGTGCAAAATGCAGCGATGGAGAAAATGGCGCAATAGATTCCGTCGGCAGAAGGCACCTTAGCCGAATGCTTGATTGGGGGCAGCTGTTGCCGAACCGTACCCAAAAATCAGGGCGGCCGGGGTTGGGTGGTTGAAGCGGAGGCCACGGCTACACTTTCGAATTGGTTCGATGAAGAAGAGAGGATGAGATGATATCGGAGCAGGGTAGGCGCAAAGGGCGGAATCTTCCGGAGTTTCCGGTTACGCTGAAGTCGATGGACCTTTTGAAAGGCCCGCCGTATTTCACAGTCCCTGCCGCAACATGACTGTGAAATGCAGTTTGTGGAATTAGGACTACTGCTGTGTGAAGGATCTGTAATGGAGATTAAAGCTGTATTAAAAGAGCACTTGATGCTGTGATTCCCATATTAATTAGTGAACGTGTGAGCAATTCTACCCCAGGAAAATCAAACACCCAAATGAAATTTATATCTTTTTAAATCTTTTGTTTTGTTAATTTGTGGGGGGGGGGGGTTTGTCTGGGGCCTTGACACTTGCAGGATTCCATGACGATATTGGTGTGCTTCCAAATGAAGTCACTAAGAAATCCAAGCATGTGGAGTTTATGTATTTGACATGGAATTGCAGCTCCTGCTGGACGTGTGCTCACTTGCCCGAGTCCAAAGAGTTGCTGACGAGAGCTTAGGCTGAGACCCCACAGATATATCTGGGACACCGCTGGCCTTTAAATCAGAAGCAATGGGTGCACCCTCGAGTAGGAAGGTCCTGGGGTCAAGTATTTTATTGCAGGAATGGTGCATGTATTCTAGGCTGACACTCTGGTGAGGGAGCAGTGCACTGCCCACCTTTTCTTTTTGAATTTAGAATACCCAATTATTATTTTTTCAATTAAGGGGCAATTATAGCGCGGCCAATTTTCCCACCCTGCACATCTTTGGGTTAGAACATAAAATACAGAACATACAGTGCAGGAGGAGGCCATTCGGCCCATCGAGTCTGCACCGACCCACTTAAGCCCTCACTTCCACCCTGTCCTCGTAACCCAATAACCCCTCCTAACCTTTTTTTTTGGTCACTAAGGGCCAATCCACCTAACCTGCACGTCTTTGGAGCGTGGGAGGAAACCGGATCACCCGGAGGAAACCCGCACAGACACGGGGAGAACGTGCAGACTCCGCACAGACAGTGACCCAGCAGGGAATTGAACCTGTGCAGCCACAGTGCTGTCCACTTGCGCTACCGTTGTGGGGGTGAAACCCACGCAGAGACGGGGGGAATGTGCAAACTCCACACGGACATTGGCCCGATGCTGGGATCGAACCCGGGTCCTCGGCGCCCTGCGCCACCTTTTCAATGAAGCGTTAACCGGGGTCTATTCGGGTGGACCATGTTTGTAAAACAACAGTGACGACACTTAAAGAAGTGATTCATTGACTTTGAAATACTGAGGCCCCATGAAAATGCAACGATGCTGTGTACGTGTGAACCTTCTTTTCTCTCTGCTTCCTCTTGTGTATTCCCATTCTTTTCCTCAAGGAACTGAGCATTTAAGAGGCAGCGCTGGAGAGAGTAAAGTTAGACTTCCAGCTTCCAATGACTGTTATTACCAGGCTAGGCAGTGCATAAAGAAGTCCTCCAAGTATAGGCTTCATTTCAACAGAGGTGCTATTTGCTTGAGGAACCGTTTAGAAAAGTAATTTCCATCGGGCCACTGTGTAATTGCGTCTGGCTAGACATACACCAAAGGGGCAGTTTAAATTACTTTATATTTGCAAGACACTACAAAGTTGCTTAGATGCACCCACGGGGATGTGCTAGTTTATTGCTGGCTATTTTTTGCGAAGAACTGACTACAAAGCACTGGGAACTGAGGTGACCCAGTAGCTGTGGCAGTGGGTTTGGAACCTGTTGTTGTTTTTGTGTGGCTGTTTTCCGTGCTGTGTGTCAGATCATTTTCAATCTGTGAGAGCCGTCCTGTAGCTCTTCCTACATTTGCTATGAAGCCTCACTGTACCCATCTGGACCCAAGCCACTCCCCTCTCTCCTGTGTCTCTTACATCCGTTACAATTTCCCCTTTGTTATGGGCCAGGGTTTAGAGAACCATGGGGTTCACCTGACCCACAACTTTTAATAGATTGTGGAATGGGGAGCACACGGCCCACTCTACAGGTGTGGTACAGCAGAAATGGAAAAGTATTTTTTAAAACAAAATAATGTTTATTCTATGAACTCAAGTTAACTTTTTTAAACCATACAGTGAACATCTGAGCAACCATTAATTCAAATACAACCCCCAAATAATACAACACTAAGTAATCCTTTAAGCTTTCCTTTTAACATCCATAAGACTTAAAAACACCTTTCAACAGAAGCACGTTCGGTTTACATTCACTACTGAGAACATTTATAATTATGAATTCACCAAATGATCAAGAGATAGTCTTTTGATGGCAGAGAGCGCAACTGCTCTGTCTGGCTTCAGCTCCCACACTGAAAACGACACAAAAACACACCCTGCAGCCTGCTCAAAAACGAAAGTAAAAAGCTGACAGACGACCCAGCTCCACCCACTCTGACATCATTGCAGTAGTAAACACCCATTTCTTAAAGGTAGTCTCACTACAGATATTTGTATGCACACCCATTTATAAACACCCATTTCTTAAAGGTACTCTCGCACGACACCTTGTTCACACGGCTTCATGGGTACAGACAGGACTTACTTCTTTCCTGAGGACAGGACAGTTCCTTACTCCCTGTCCAGCTGTAATCTTACAAAGTGCCCTATTTTTGATCGACCATTTGATTTTTAGACCTGCCTCCTACCTCACTCTGCCATATCCCGCTGAGTGATACTTATGCTTTCCTTTGTTAACCAGCCAAACAGAGTACCTTGCTTTACTGACCAACCTCTCAATGAGCTGGAGACCAATCACTGCCTGTTTTGTCTGTAATCAGCCTCCGCAAACAGTTTGTCTTGTGCTACGGTTTGAGGTTGGCCAATTTAGATGGAGCTTTACTTTTAGCAGATGAGTTTGGTTCCTGCCTTCAAAGCTTCCCCCTCCAGCGGCTCTTGCGCATCTCTCAAAATCTACAGTTTTCAGCAAAGCGAAGCTCGGTTTCAGAATGAGGTTTAGAGAAATCTTGTTGAACTGGTGCTTTGCTGAGCTCCACGACCCAGAGCTGAGGTAGTCATGATGCATTGTTGGCGATTCCTCAGACTTCCATGCAAAGGAAGCGCCCAACAAGGTTTCGGTAACTGAATAAGTGGCCAGGGCTGCAATTGTTCTGAAATGTTCTCTTGGGTTTGTGTCCTCCGCAGTGCAAACGGCCGCGACTGCAGCTATTCCAGTTTTTGTTTAATAGCGTGACTGAACGTGGTCAATGGGTACACATAAACGGGAACCCGGCGGGGATCGGGGGAGTGGGGTTTTGTGTTAGTAAGAAGTTGCAACCTGTTTTCTGTTTTTTTTTATTTTTTTAAACATACTAGCCATTGGGGTTTGACATGCTGTACCCCATTGATGATAAATCTGTAATGAAGGTGACATTAATTGATGCAGTCTTGTTTTTTTTTAAAAAACTAACCGTTATCAACCTAATTCTAAAACTTGTTGTAAATGAATTATGTCTTCTCTCTGTTTATTGTGTGGTAAGCAAGAGGAGTATGATTCAATTGTCACTGACTACACTCTGGTAACTTGGCTAAAGTTGCCATGATGTGTGACCAGCAGATGGGAGCTGGCAAACTGTTTGACTGGGCCCTTCCTGACCTGAACTGTCCACATTGTGACCACTGACTTGGCCAGAGAATAGCAATCGGGAGGAACCTGGAAGAACGTGGTCGTGCAGGGCAGTGCAATAAAATGGGTCAAGTATGTGTCATGTGTGTGTGATGACTTTTTGGTCCAACATTCAAGTTATGTGCTTGGCATGGAAAAGCTTGCCCGTAGAGTATTGTAAGGACTAGCAGAAATGTTACAGCGCAATGAAGGTTTATTTGGATAAAATACTTGGTAGTTATGTCCGTGCTTGAAGAATGTTTGGCTTTGTGTCGCATATCCATTACGATGGTTTATTTAGCGCAGGAACATCTCAATTGGGTGTGACTAAAAATAAGTTAAAATGGTGGATCCTTGACTGGAGTTGGAGCGTTTCCCTACATCTTTCATTCTCCTTTTTAAATACATTCACCAAGACCATATTTTGTACAGATATAAAACTATGCTGGTGTTGTGCCCCTTCCGTTCTCTCCTCCTCCCCCCCCCCCCCCCCCCCCCCCCCCCCCCCCACACAATGTTACTTCGTGTTACTTCAGCCTAGGGCTGGTTTAGCACAATGGGCTAAACAGCTGGCTTGTAATGCAGAACCATACAGAACAATGTCAGCAGCGCGGGTTCAATTCCCGTACCGGCCTTCCCAAACAGGCGCCAGAATGTGGCGACTAGGGTCTTTTCACAGTGACTTCATTGAAGCCTACTTGTGACAATAAGCGATTATTATTATTATTATCATACCACCTCAACAAAATATCCTTCTTTTCGCTATTCCTCATATTTTCTTAAATGGATCAAAAGTATGGACGACCGTATATATACAAATTAAAATTTTAATTAGGGCAGGCAGAATAAGGACCTCCAATTGGGGTGGGGGGGAGAGAGGAGAAGAGAGAGAAAGAGTCCAGAACAAGGGGGCATAATCAAAAAATAAATGAGAGGTAGACTGTTTGAGGGTGGAGAGGGGATATCGGGAAGCGCTTCGTCACATAAAGGGTTGTGGAGATCTGGATCGTTGTGTACGGCCAAAACTTTGTTGAGGCTTGGATTGGTGCGATGGGGTGGGGGGGAATGTCAGAACTGAGATTGCTTTTGCCATTAAGGGATTTGGAACCGAGATGTGTAAGCGGAGCTAAATTAGATATCTGCAGTGATCGGATTAAATGGTGTGATAGGCACGGGGGTCAGAATGCCCCCCCCCCCTCCCACGGGGCTGAATGCCCCCCCCACGGGGCTGAATCCCCCCCTCCCCTCTCGTTCTTATGAGGGTAGAGGTTGAGCTAATGGATTTCATTTTCCCAGGCATGTTAATATGAAGAGTCTTCAGGGCAAATCCAGTCTTTGTGTGCAGTGAAGTGTGTCGTTTGCAAATACTGTTCGCAATCTGCCGATGTTAACACACCCCAATCCTTCATTGCAAGTCCTGTATTTCATTGAGCAACTTCTGATTCGCTGGCTTTCAGCATCATTGGAAAGTAATGGTTACAGAATTCTGCGATTGCTGGGTTGTGGGGTATTAGCATTACAGTACTCAGCTGCTGGATTTAAACAGACAGTCCAGACGACATGCTGTTAAGTCTATTTTCCAATCACTGAACAGCAACTCCATTTGGAGTTGTCAGTTACGTGCACGGCGCTTTCACAGCTGGCTTACCTGTTGAAAATTGGGTAAGATCTGTTACAACACCCTGGGCTAGGGTGCGGTTAATTCCAGCCCCACTTGACCTGGAGTCGCAACACAATTTAATTAACCAATAACTCTCAGAAAAATATCCAAAGTCTTCGGCTGCCCAATAATTACAGTCAACAGGTTTGTAAATGTAAACACAATTACTGTTTATTTATAACAAGAACTGTAATGAAGTATGCAGCAAATATGACTGGTTAACTATTAACTAATTCCTAATCCCCCACTTTAACTTTCCCCGCCCTATGCGCACACACGCAGACAAGACAGACAAACACAGAGGGGAAGAGGAGGGTGAAAATAATAGGTAAAAGGAAAAAGAGTCTTTGTTCCCGATGGTTGTCTTTAAACAGAACGTCCTTCAAAGTAAGGATTCGGATCCAGGTCTCTTACTGCAGCCCGTAACGGTTTCCCTGTAGATTCATTCATTCAGGATCTCTGTAGGGTCAGAAATATATCAACTCGCAGCCTTTCTAGATAGAGAGAGAGAGAGAAGAGAGGGAACAAGTCCTTGTCCCTGTGCTTCTTGGAGTCAAACTCTGCTTTCCTTAGGTCTCTGGAAGTCACCTCACTCGGGCAGGATCCAATCACCACCTGTTACCAGGCAGAATATAGCCCTTTGGGCCAATTCATTGCCCACCAATCAATCGAACCAGGTGCCACCCCACCTCGTGGGTGCTGAAAAGTCCGGGTCTCACTGTCCAAAGCTAGCAACACCGTATAACATGTTGCAACTTCTTGAAGACCTCCTTCTGTTTGCTGCTGGACATAAAGTTACATGTCCATTAAGCATCCATGGATCAAAAATGATAATGGCAAAAATTAAGAAAGGGGAAATATGGGCATCATCAGAAAGGGCCCTTACAGATCTAATTTATCATAAACATTGGATCACTGATATCAGGAGTGTTTTATAGGAATATGGTTATGAAGAAAGTAGCATTGTAATGAGGAATCACCTGTTGGGCAGCACGGTAGCATTGTGGATAGCACAATTGCTTCACAGCTCCAGGGTCCCAGGTTCGATTCCGGCTTGGGTCACTGTCTGTGTGGAGTCTGCACATCCTCCCCGTGTCTGCGTGGGTTTCCTCCGGGTGCTCCGGTTTCCTCCCACAGTCCAAAGATGTGCAGGTTGGGTGGATTGGCCATGATAAATTGCCCTTAGTGTTGGGTGGGATTACTGGGTTATGGGGATAGGGTGGAGGTGTTGACCTTGGTTAGGATGCTCTTTCCAAGAGCCGGTGCAGACTCGATGGGCCGAATGACCTCCTTCTGCACTGTAAATTCTATGAAATGCATTTTGTTGAAATATAGCCGCATGTAGATTTCGGACGGAGTGTAGGAGGAACTTCTTCACCCAAAGGGTTGTGAATCTCTGGAATTCGTTGCCCAGTGAAGCAGTTGAGGCTCCTTCTTTAAATGTTTTTAAGAAAAAGATAGATGCCTTTCTAAAGAATAAAGGGATTCGGGGATATGGTGTACCGGCCGGAGAGTGGAGCTGAGTCCACAAAGATCAGCCATGATCTCATTAAATGGCGGAGCAGGCTCGAGGGGCCAGATGGTCTACTCCTGTTCCTAGTTCTTATGGTCTTATGTAGCCTCACCTCCTCCTTTCAAGGGGCAAGTGTGTGGTCATTGCTAAGCTGCAGTTCAGACCCTCGTAATAGATCCTTTGGCCAATTAGACAGCAACTAAGGGTGGCTGATAAACCATGAGAACAGAATGAGACACAGGGTTTCCCTGCCTTTCCACTTGGATAACTCTGTGACCACCGTCTAAATTCTTCCAACGACTGATCAATAACTACCATAATAGCAATTTCACATAGCACCTTTTTAAGGTAGTCAGATGTCCCAAGACACTTCACAGAAGTGTTCTCAATAGGATTTCACACTGTGCCACTAAGGCAGATATGCAGTCTGTTATGGACAGGAGGGGGGGGTTTAATTCAAAACCGCCCTGATTTCTCATCTCGCCACCCGTATGTAAACAGGTAATTTTTGATTTCCCCCCTTTGGTGCCATATTTTCCCCCAACCCTTAGTTTTGGAGTGATCCCGTCCTTTATTGAAAACCCCATAGCAAACCATTTTTATTTATTTAAAAAAAAAAAATAAAAAGAGTACCCAATTAATTTTTTCCAATTAAGGGGCAATTAAGCGTGGCCAATCCACCTAGCCTGCACATCTGTTGTGGGGGCGAAACCCACGCAAACACAGGGAGAATGTGCAAACTCCACACGGACAGTGACCCAGAGCCAGGATCGAACCTGGGGTCTCGGCGCTGTGAGGCAGCAGTGCTAGCCACTGCGCCACCATGCTTCCCCCCCCCCCCCCAACAGCAAACCTGAGGCAAGTGTGTATGTCTCTCTGTCGCTCTTTGTTTCTCTCCCTTATGTTTCTCTCTCTCTCTCATTTTTACTCTCTTTTTCTCTTTGTTTTTCTCTGTTTCTCTCCGTTTTTCTCTATCTTTGTTTTTCTCTCTGTTTTTCTCTCTCTCTCTCTCTCTCTCTCTGCTTCGCTCTCTCTTATCTGTTTCGATCCCTCTGTTTCACTCTCTCTCTCTCTCTCTCTCCCTGTTTCGCTCTCTCTGTTTCTCTCTCTCTCTGTTTCGCTCTCTCTCTCTCTCGCTCTCTCTCTGCTTCGCTCTGTTTCGATCCCTCTGTTTCGCTCTCTCTCTCTCGCTCTGTTTCGCGCTCTCTCTGTTTCGCTCTCTCTCTCTGTTTCGCTCTCTCTCTGTTTCGCTCTCTCTCTGTTTTGCTCTCTCCCTCTGTTTCGCTCTCTCCCTCTGTTTCGCTCTCTCCCTCTGTTTCGCTCTCTCCCTCTGTTTCGCTCTCTCCCTCTGTTTCGCTCTCTCCCTCTGTTTCGCTCTCTCCCTCTGTTTCGCTCTCTCCCTCTGTTTCGCTCTCTCCCTCTGTTTCGCTCTCTCCCTCTGTTTCGCTCTCTCCCTCTGTTTCGCTCTCTCCCTCTGTTTCGCTCTCTCTCTGTTTCGCTCTCTCCCTCTGTTTCGCTCTCTCCCTCTGTTTCGCTCTCTCCCTCTGTTTCGCTCTCTCTCTCTCTGTTTCGCTCTCTCTCTGTTTCTCTCTCCCTCTGTTTCGCTCTCTCTCTCTGTTTCGCTCTCTCTCTGTTTCGCTCTCTCTCTGTTTCGCTCTCTCTCTGTTTCGCTCTCTCTCTGTTTCGCTCTCTCTCTGTTTCGCTCGCTCTCTGTTTCGCTCGCTCTCTGTTTCGCTCGCTCTCTGTTTCGCTCGCTCTCTGTTTCGCTCGCTCTCCCTCTGTTTCGCTCTCTCTCCCTCTGTTTCGCTCGCTCTCCCTCTGTTTCGCTCGCTCTCCCTCTGTTTCGCTCGCTCTCCCTCTGTTTCGCTCGCTCTCCCTCTGTTTCGCTCGCTCTCCCTCTGTTTCGCTCGCTCTCCCTCTGTTTCGCTCGCTCTCCCTCTGTTTCGCTCGCTCTCCCTCTGTTTCGCTCGCTCTCCCTCTGTTTCGCTCGCTCTCCCTCTGTTTCGCTCGCTCTCCCTCTGTTTCGCTCGCTCTCCCTCTGTTTCGCTCGCTCTCCCTCTGTTTCGCTCGCTCTCCCTCTGTTTCGCTCGCTCTCCCTCTGTTTCGCTCGCTCTCCCTCTGTTTCGCTCGCTCTCCCTCTGTTTCGCTCGCTCTCCCTCTGTTTCGCTCGCTCTCCCTCTGTTTCGCTCGCTCTCCCTCTGTTTCGCTCGCTCTCCCTCTGTTTCGCTCGCTCTCCCTCTGTTTCGCTCGCTCTCCCTCTGTTTCGCTCGCTCTCCCTCTGTTTCGCTCGCTCTCCCTCTGTTTCGCTCGCTCTCCCTCTGTTTCGCTCGCTCTCCCTCTGTTTCGCTCGCTCTCCCTCTGTTTCGCTCGCTCTCCCTCTGTTTCGCTCGCTCTCCCTCTGTTTCGCTCGCTCTCCCTCTGTTTCGCTCGCTCTCCCTCTGTTTCGCGCTCTCTCCCTCTGTTTCGCGCTCTCTCCCTCTGTTTCGCGCTCTCTCCCTCTGTTTCGCCCTCTCTCCCTCTGTTTCGCCCTCTCTCCCTCTGTTTCGCGCTCTCTCCCTCTGTTTCGCGCTCTCTCCCTCTGTTTCGCGCTCTCTCCCTCTGTTTCGCTCGCTTTGTTTCGCTCGCTCTGTTTCGCTCGCTCTCTCTGTTTCGCTCGCTCTCTCTGTTTCGCTCGCTCTCTCTGTTTCGCTCTCTCTCCCTGTTTCGCTCTCTCTCCCTGTTTCTTGCTCTCTCTCTCTGTTTCGCTCTCGCTCCCTGTATCGCTCTCTCGCTCCCTGTTTCGCTCTCTCGCTCCCTGTTTCGCTCTCTCGCTCCCTGTTTCGCTCTCTCGCTCCCTGTTTCGCTCTCTCGCTCCCTGTTTCGCTCTCTCGCTCCCTGTTTCGCGCTCTCGCTCCCTGTTTCGCGCTCTCGCTCCCTGTTTCGCGCTCTCGCTCCCTGTTTCGCGCTCTCGCTCCCTGTTTCGCGCTCTCGCTCCCTGTTTCGCTCTCTCGCTCCCTGTTTCGCTCTCTCGCTCCCTGTTTCGCTCTCTCGCTCCCTGTTTCGCTCTCTCGCTCCCTGTTTCGCTCTCTCGCTCCCTGTTTCGCTCTCTCGCTCCCTGTTTCGCTCTCTCGCTCCCTGTTTCGCTCTCTCGCTCCCTGTTTCGCTCTCTCGCTCCCTGTTTCGCTCTCTCGCTCCCTGTTTCGCTCTCTCGCTCCCTGTTTCGCTCTCTCGCTCCCTGTTTCGCTCTCTCGCTCCCTGTTTCGCTCTCTCGCTCCCTGTTTCGCGCTCTCGCTCCCTGTTTCGCGCTCTCGCTCCCTGTTTCGCGCTCTCGCTCCCTGTTTCGCGCTCTCGCTCCCTGTTTCGCGCTCTCGCTCCCTGTTTCGCGCTCTCGCTCCCTGTTTCGCGCTCTCGCTCCCTGTTTCGCGCTCTCGCTCCCTGTTTCGCGCTCTCGCTCCCTGTTTCGCGCTCTCGCTCCCTGTTTCGCGCTCTCGCTCCCTGTTTCGCGCTCTCGCTCCCTGTTTCGCGCTCTCGCTCCCTGTTTCGCGCTCTCGCTCCCTGTTTCGCGCTCTCGCTCCCTGTTTCGCGCTCTCGCTCCCTGTTTCGCGCTCTCGCTCCCTGTTTCGCGCTCTCGCTCCCTGTTTCGCGCTCTCGCTCCCTGTTTCGCGCTCTCGCTCCCTGTTTCGCGCTCTCGCTCCCTGTTTCGCGCTCTCGCTCCCTGTTTCGCGCTCTCGCTCCCTGTTTCGCGCTCTCGCTCCCTGTTTCGCGCTCTCGCTCCCTGTTTCGCGCTCTCGCTCCCTGTTTCGCGCTCTCGCTCCCTGTTTCGCGCTCTCGCTCCCTGTTTCGCGCTCTCGCTCCCTGTTTCGCGCTCTCGCTCCCTGTTTCGCGCTCTCGCTCCCTGTTTCGCGCTCTCGCTCCCTGTTTCGCGCTCTCGCTCCCTGTTTCGCGCTCTCGCTCCCTGTTTCGCGCTCTCGCTCCCTGTTTCGCGCTCTCGCTCCCTGTTTCGCGCTCTCGCTCCCTGTTTCGCGCTCTCGCTCCCTGTTTCGCGCTCTCGCTCCCTGTTTCGCGCTCTCGCTCCCTGTTTCGCGCTCTCGCTCCCTGTTTCGCGCTCTCGCTCCCTGTTTCGCGCTCTCGCTCCCTGTTTCGCGCTCTCGCTCCCTGTTTCGCGCTCTCGCTCCCTGTTTCGCGCTCTCGCTCCCTGTTTCGCGCTCTCGCTCCCTGTTTCGCGCTCTCGCTCCCTGTTTCGCGCTCTCGCTCCCTGTTTCGCGCTCTCGCTCCCTGTTTCGCGCTCTCGCTCCCTGTTTCGCGCTCTCGCTCCCTGTTTCGCGCTCTCGCTCCCTGTTTCGCGCTCTCGCTCCCTGTTTCGCGCTCTCGCTCCCTGTTTCGCGCTCTCGCTCCCTGTTTCGCGCTCTCGCTCCCTGTTTCGCGCTCTCGCTCCCTGTTTCGCGCTCTCGCTCCCTGTTTCGCGCTCTCGCTCCCTGTTTCGCGCTCTCGCTCCCTGTTTCGCGCTCTCGCTCCCTGTTTCGCGCTCTCGCTCCCTGTTTCGCGCTCTCGCTCCCTGTTTCGCGCTCTCGCTCCCTGTTTCGCGCTCTCGCTCCCTGTTTCGCGCTCTCGCTCCCTGTTTCGCGCTCTCGCTCCCTGTTTCGCGCTCTCGCTCCCTGTTTCGCGCTCTCGCTCCCTGTTTCGCGCTCTCGCTCCCTGTTTCGCGCTCTCGCTCCCTGTTTCGCGCTCTCGCTCCCTGTTTCGCGCTCTCGCTCCCTGTTTCGCGCTCTCGCTCCCTGTTTCGCGCTCTCGCTCCCTGTTTCGCGCTCTCGCTCCCTGTTTCGCGCTCTCGCTCCCTGTTTCGCGCTCTCGCTCCCTGTTTCGCGCTCTCGCTCCCTGTTTCGCGCTCTCGCTCCCTGTTTCGCGCTCTCGCTCCCTGTTTCGCGCTCTCGCTCCCTGTTTCGCGCTCTCGCTCCCTGTTTCGCGCTCTCGCTCCCTGTTTCGCGCTCTCGCTCCCTGTTTCGCGCTCTCGCTCCCTGTTTCGCGCTCTCGCTCCCTGTTTCGCGCTCTCGCTCCCTGTTTCGCGCTCTCGCTCCCTGTTTCGCGCTCTCGCTCCCTGTTTCGCGCTCTCGCTCCCTGTTTCGCGCTCTCGCTCCCTGTTTCGCGCTCTCGCTCCCTGTTTCGCGCTCTCGCTCCCTGTTTCGCGCTCTCGCTCCCTGTTTCGCGCTCTCGCTCCCTGTTTCGCGCTCTCGCTCCCTGTTTCGCGCTCTCGCTCCCTGTTTCGCGCTCTCGCTCCCTGTTTCGCGCTCTCGCTCCCTGTTTCGCGCTCTCGCTCCCTGTTTCGCGCTCTCGCTCCCTGTTTCGCGCTCTCGCTCCCTGTTTCGCGCTCTCGCTCCCTGTTTCGCGCTCTCGCTCCCTGTTTCGCGCTCTCGCTCCCTGTTTCGCGCTCTCGCTCCCTGTTTCGCGCTCTCGCTCCCTGTTTCGCGCTCTCGCTCCCTGTTTCGCGCTCTCGCTCCCTGTTTCGCGCTCTCGCTCCCTGTTTCGCGCTCTCGCTCCCTGTTTCGCGCTCTCGCTCCCTGTTTCGCGCTCTCGCTCCCTGTTTCGCGCTCTCGCTCCCTGTTTCGCGCTCTCGCTCCCTGTTTCGCGCTCTCGCTCCCTGTTTCGCGCTCTCGCTCCCTGTTTCGCGCTCTCGCTCCCTGTTTCGCGCTCTCGCTCCCTGTTTCGCGCTCTCGCTCCCTGTTTCGCGCTCTCGCTCCCTGTTTCGCGCTCTCGCTCTCTGTTTCGCTCTCTCTCTCTGTCTACATTCCCACTCAGGCGGTCTGCCACAATGGGAGGCGTCAGTAGAGATGAATCAATAGTGCGGTACGCACTGGTGCAAAAGTTCAGACGTCCTGGCGGAAAACCATATAGATGAGGGCCAGGCCAGGCTTAGCCTGATACAATTTAAGTTAGTCCACCGGGCACACATGATAGCGGCTAGTGTGAGTAAGTTTTTCGTGATAGAGGATAGGTGTGCGCGGGAAGCCCAGCAAATCTTGTCCACATGTTTTGGGCATGCCCGAAGCTTAGAGGGTTTTAGCAGGGTTTTGCTAAGGCAATGTCCACGGTACTAAAAACACGGGTGGTGCCGAGTCCGGAGGTGGCGATCTTTGGTGTGTCAGAAGATCCGGGAGTTCAGGGGGCGAAAGAGGCCAACGTCTTGGCCTTTGCCTCCCTGGTAGCCCGGAGACAGATCTTATTAATGTGGAGGGACTCGAAGCCCCCGAGTGTAGAGACCTGGTTAGTGACATGGCTGGGCTCTCAGTCTTGAGAAGATAAAGTTTGCCTTAAGAGGGTCAATGTTAGGGTTCACCCGGAGGTGGCAGCCGGTCGTCAACTTTCTCGGGGAAAATTCAAATATCAGCAGATGCAGTATTCCACGAAGTAGGCCGGGGAGAGGGACAGATTGTTGTTGTATGGTTGGGGTGTATGAAGATTGGGATGGGGGGGGGGGGAGAAATTTTTATTATACCATGTTGATGTCATTGGTAATGTTATTTTTATAATCATTTTCAAATACCTGAATAAAAAAAAAAAGACGAGGGTCAGACAGTTTAAACCCTGGGCTGGACTCTGGTTCCATTGCTCCTCTGTTGATGTCCGATAGCGGACAGCGGCAGGTTGCTCGCCCTGAAGTCTTGCTTCCCTCCCCGAGGTTAAGCAATGACCCAAGACAGAATTCATAAGCTGTGTAATTAAAGCAATTCAAACAGCGCAAGTCTCGGTCATGTGGCAGGGTGCTTCTGGGTCGGGTCATTCAGCTAACGAGGCCCCTTGTCGAAACCCATTGTGTTGTGAGCAGGTAACTGGAGAACCTTCAGCACAAGTTTGAAGGTGAGCCACAAAGAGCTCTGCCTTTGTGGAGCTGGGTGGTGCAGACGTCTCATTTCCTTTTGTATGTGTTGACATGTCTGTAATGTTTATACAGTGCAAGGTGTGTCACATTTCAGCAATTCGGTGAATAATCTCTTGTCCATTTTTAAACTGCTCAGAAACCTCCAGAACGCCCACCATGTGGTCAGCTGTGGCTATTTGATCAGTCCATCCATTTGTCCATTTAAAAAAAAAAGCGTCAATCGAGAGAATATGGTGGAGAAACTTTTATTTAAACTTTTTTCCCTTCGTGCCTTCTTGGCTATGACAGACATCCAAAGAGTTGGCCATGGTGGTAGGTCCAATGTGCATCTTAAACGAGGACAACAAGACCGAGAGGTTTGAGAGGGAAACCTGAGTTTATGGCCCCGATTGCTGAGGGCCTGTTCGCCGATAGCAGAACAATTGAAGCCAACCTGTGCAAGAGGCCAGAATTGGAGGATTTGCAGAGATTCAGGGGGGTTGTAGGGCTAGACAAGTTTACACAGATGAGTGTGAGAAATGGAGGGAGTTGAAAAGAAGGCTGCAAATTTTAAAATTGAGACGGTGCCAGACCAAAAGACGATGTCGGTATGCTGGGCAGGAGTACCCAGATTCTGAGACCCCTATCCAGTCTGTCGACCTGTCTGAGATTGTGTCCTTGGTGTGTGGTCAATTTCGCGTGGAAACTCATCAAACCATTCCGTGAAATAAAATTAATTTGATCGATCAACTGAGATGTTTGTGAAGGAAATTTGGCAACAGAATTTTAAAATTTAGTAGCAATGAATTTTTCCCACACAAGATTGCGAATTGTGTGTATGAATTTTAAGCATGGTACACAGTTTCTGGTGGCACCGATGAGGTTTCCCCAAGCATTAATGCACCAGAATTATTGGAAGCAATGTTTATAGATGTGATTTCACAGTTGAGCCAATTTACCAGGCAAATGTGTCGAGTGATCAAGTAATCAATCAGGGAAAGTTGGCTGCACCATGAAGCAGTGTATATGATTTGAAGAGTTTGCCTCAAGCAATGTTGTTCCACTTTTAGAAGTTTGTTGTCCCTTGAATCAAGGAAAGATGTTGGATAGTCAACGGTGATTGACATAATGCTAATTTACAAATGAAATCAAGGGCATCGAACCTTAGGCATGGTACATTGATCTTAGCGGAGATTTACCAGAGTGGCACCTGCACTCCCTAAGTGTTGAATAACAGAGCGGTTGCACAAATGAAGATAGTGTTTCCTGGAATTTATAACGTCGAGGAGTGATTTGATCAAAGCTTTCAAGATACAAAGGGAAACGGATGGGATTGTTAGAGGGGAACTAGTCCTGCTGGTCAGGGAGTCTCGGACTTGAGAGCCATAGTCTAAATATTAGAGCTTAGATACTTCTCGAGTAAACTCAGGAAACACTTCTACATACACAGGTTGGTAGAAGCCTGACTCACTGCTGCCTCACAGCTCCAGGGTCCCAAGTTCAATTCCAGCCTCGGGTGACTGTCTGTGCGGAGTCTGCACGTTCTCCCCATGTCTGCGTGGGTTTCCACCGAGTGCTCTGGTTTCCTCCCACGGTCCAAAGATGTGCAGGTCAGGTGGATTGGCCATGCTAAATTGTCCCTTGGTGTCCAAAAAGGTTAGGTCGGGTTACAGGGATAGGGTGGAAGCCTGGGCTTAAGTAGGGTGCTCTTTCCAAGGGCCGGTGCAGATTGATGGGCCGAATGGTCTCCTTCTGCACTGTAAATTCTATGATTCTATGACATTTTCCCAGAAAGCAATTGATATTATAACCATTGTTTTTTTTTCTAATTATAGAGTACCCAATTCTGTTTTTGTCCAATGAAGGGCCAATTTAGCGCGGCCAATCCACCTACCCTGCACATCTTTGGGTTGCGGGGGTGAGACCCACGCAGACACGGGAGAATGTGCAAACTCCACACGGACAGTGACCCGGAGCCGGGATCGGACCCGGATAGCGCCACGAGGCAGCAGTGCTAAACACTGCACCACCGTGCTGGCCATTATAACCATTATTAATTTTAAAACCGAGATTGATAGATCGATTGTGGTTACCAAAGGTTTTCTGAGGGATAATGGGCATGGAGTTAGATTGCGAATCCACCAGGAGTGGCCTACTCCTGTTCCTATGTTCGCAGTACCATGAATTCAACAGACCACTTGCTCTGCCTCAGTTGCAGTTTATTTTGATGTACAATTCTTACAATTCTGTCTACGGTATATCCGTAATGTTTAGACATTCCTCATTGGCCGTCTTGCAAGTTGACAGTACAAAGGAGGCTGCTTCCAAGAAACAGTATTTTCAACGTGTTTAATCGTCAAACTGGTGCATCATCTGGGGTGTCTTTTCACACGTAACTTATATCGAAAAGTCTGTTTCACTCCCTTTATCGAATTCCCATTTTTTCCTGTATTTACTGTCACGACCCCCTGGGCCAGTGCACGGTCAATTACAGCCCGACCCACAGTCGCAACATCAGTGAAATTAGACGTTACTTTAAAATGCTCGAGGTTAAACTGCAGTCACCAAGTTGTAACTTTAACACAAGTAACCTTTTATTAAGTGCAGTGCAATTAAACTGCCAGGAAAATGTAACTGACTATCTAATTCTCCTTTCCCAACTCCTCCCCTTTCTACCTACCCCCACTCGCTGCACACACGCACAGACGAAGGGGGAAGGCTGATTGAGCAGTAAAGAAAACAATATTAAAAATAAAAGGATAAAGGATCTTTGAGGCACTTGGATGGCTTCTAGTTAATGTCTTTCTTGAGTTCAAGTTTTTGTTTTGGTACTTCTTCCTTCTAGGCTTCAGATGGGTCTTTTTCTCTGGCAAGGTTGATGACTAGTTGAAGTTTACAGTAAAGATGTGCCAGGCATTCACTGGTTTTCGAACAATAAAGCAGTTCTTTATTTTAACAATGGGCAAGACTGTCCCTTTCATTTCCAAGGTCTAAACACTTCTGCCCAGTTCTCTCAAAGAACATCACACAGGAACCATCACCGACTCTTGTCAGGCAGTACACTGTTCCTGGCAAACCTACAGGTTGGCAGCCAGCCAGTCGAACTGACTTACTCCAACGCTGGTCCTTATGATGCACTCTGCACCGACGAGCTGTTTTCTCCTCCTTCAAAATGCATAATGTCCTGTCAAGCAGGCTGCTTCAGCTCGCGTCCTCTGCTTAAAGCCACATTCGGAATATGGGTCCATGGACCAAAAATAATAAAATAAAATGGGGACAAAGGAAGTAAAAAGGCAGAACACTTCCGTTACCTAAGAACATAACTTAACTTAACAACTAGGAGCAAGAGTTGCCCCTTGAGCCTGCTCTGCCATTCAATACGATCATGGCTGATTTCACCT
This sequence comes from Scyliorhinus torazame, assembly GCF_047496885.1. NCBI lineage: Eukaryota > Metazoa > Chordata > Chondrichthyes > Carcharhiniformes > Scyliorhinidae > Scyliorhinus > Scyliorhinus torazame. The sequence continues at coordinate 13,236,475 of NC_092734.1, forward strand.
CTGCCTCATGTCCATCTTCCTGCTCGCTCCCCATAACCCTTCATCCCGCTACTAATTAAAAACCTATCAATCTCCTCAAACATGTTCACTGTTCCGGAGTCCACTGCACTCTGCGGAAGTGAATTCCAAGATTCACGACCCTTTGAGTGAAGTAATTCCTCCTCGTTTCGGTTTTAAATCTGCCACCCCTTATGCTAAAACTATGACATCGCATTCTAGAATGTCCGACAAGGGGATACATCCGCTCTACGCCTACCCTGTCAATCCCCTTGTATACCTCTATTAGAACTCCCCTCATTCTTCTGAGCTCCAGCGAGTATAGGCCTAAACTTTAGACCTAAACTTACCGTCTATAATCCCTCTATTTGTTTATTGCAAACTGCTTTGCATTTAGCCGAATTAGAATGTAAAATAAACAAGAGACTGTTTGTATCATAGTAATGGCAGCCCGATGGTTATGTTGCAGAACTACTAATCCAGAGTTTGGACGGATAATTCAGAAGGCTGAAGTTCAAAGACCAGATGGCAGATTTTTTAAACTGAATCCAATTAGACACTAATAAAGAATCTGAATAACAGAAAGCTGGTGCCAGTAAATATGACTGTGAAGCTGGTGGATTGTCATAAAAAGCCAACTGGTTCACTAATATCCTTTATGAAAGAAGAAACTAGGTGTTGTTATTTCATCTCGCCCTATCTGTGCTATATTAGTGTGACAAATTAATTCCCCACCATCCACATACTGGGGCTCACCATTGACCAGAAACTAAACTTGGAAAAAGGACTCCTGAATACTGTGGCTGTCAGACCGTGTCAAAGGCTGGGAACTCTCAGCACGTTAATTCCCCCCAAACCCACCCCCCCTCTACGTCTCAGGAGTTTGGTTGTATATCCTGCACTTCACTGGATGAGCCCAGCAACCCTCCAGTGACTCGACACCATCCAGGATCAAGAGGTCCACTAGATTGGCACCCCTTTCATCAACCCTCAACATTTACTCCCTCCAGGTTTCAGCTCTGGCTCACTTGGCACCATTCTTACCTTTGAGCCCGAGGGTTGTGGATTCAGGACCCACGCTAGAGGCGAGAGAACAAAAAGCTGGAATGAAATTCCAGTGCGCTGGTAAAGTGGTGCTGCACTGCCAGAGGTGCCGTCTTTCATGTGTAATAATGATCTCGTATCGAAGTGAAAGGTGCCAGGGCACCATTTCTGCCTGGTGTCCTGAGCAAAATTTATCCCTCAATCAACATTACTTAAAAACACATGAGCTGGTTATTACCATATTGTGGGAGCTTGCTGTGCTCAAATTGGTTCCCACGTTTCTTACATGGCGACACTTTGAAAATACCTCATTGTCGCTGAACTGTGTTGAGATGTCATGAGGTCTGAAAGGTTCGGCAACAGTGTCTGCAATATATGCTACTGACGAGGTTGAATCCATCATGTGTTTTGTTTTTGGTATCGTCAGCACGTGGTAAACTTGCCCGTGTGGCGGTTTGCCGACCTTCTACCAAGACCTTTTCTGATGGCATAGCCGCAGTCGAGGGTTGGTTTGCATGGGAGCTGCGAGCGTAAACTTCACGGTTTACGATGCAATAATGCACTCTGTTGATCCTATTACTCAATACAGTAATATGTCATTCTTGCAGCATCCCACTCCAAAATACTGCACGACAACAAACATCTCTCACATTGTACATTGTTAAGTTGCAGCAAGAAATTGTATTTCCAATACTGAAGTGTGGATTTGAGGAGGAATGTCAGTCTATCTTTAAACTACACATTGTAGCAGGCCTTCAGAAAAATGCAGAAATCAACCTCCAGAGCTTTTGCCTTCGAGTAAATAGTCATAGTGTAGAGAGGACATTCTTTTACACTCATTGTATTGGCACATAAAGGGCACATTTGCAGGCCTTTAGTGTGAAGTTACGTTGTCGAAGCAGATCTTTACCCTTGCCGCCCAAAGTCTGCATCAAGAAGTCTGTATTAATCAGAGCACAAGTGTGTGGGTCGCGTAATGGGGTAATATTAAGGGATAAGCGTTAGGCTGATGTATATTTTCTTCTTTGATGGGATGTGGGCAAGGCCAGCATTTGTTGGGCATCCCTAACTATTCTTGATCTGAGTGCCACTTCAGAGGGCAATTAAGGGTCAACCACATTGCTGTGGGCCTGGAGTCACATGTAGGGGCCTGGAGTCACATGTAGGCCAGACCAGGTAAGGGCGGCAGATTTCCTTCCATAAAGGACATTAGTGAACCAGATGTTTTTTTTTAAACAGCAATCGATAATACTTTTAGGGTAATGATCACTGATGATAGCTTTATATTCCAGATTTTGTTTATGAATATAAATTCCACCAGCTGCTACAGTGGGATTTGAACTCCTGTCCTGGGATCATGAACCTGGGTCGATGGAGTACTGTTCAGTGGCATTACCACCAATCCACCCTCTTCCCCCTGTGTAATTTGACTTGTACTGCAGACTACGATTTGTAATTGGTGAAGAACAAACTGATGGGTTTGAAGTATTTCACCCTTCATGTTCAGAAACATGAAACATTTTGCTAACCTTAAGTCGCTACCAATTGTAAAATTCTTTCACTGTCTCCCTGACATTGGCGGCGGTGGAAATGAAACTTTTCTATAGTCAATAATGGTCTAGGATAAAAATGGCAGTCTGAAATTTTCTTTGTTCTCCTGAACTTGCTGGGTTAACTGACCTTTGTAGCAGCGTAAGAAGTTTATGCCCTACTGAACAGAGAAATGTTGCGACCTCTAGATATAATTGGAATTTTTCCTTCTATGAGTTCCACGCCTTCATCAACATCAAATGCATCCATGGCGTCCGTTTTTCCTACCATTACAGATCCCGGCTCCTAGGGTCCATACGTCAATCAACCTCTTGCCTTCCAATTCTTTTGGAAGGTGTGGCACAAACGACGCCCTTATTCACAAGCACCTAAAAATTTTTCCGTTTTGCCGTTTTCCATTTTGCCTGACTGTCATTGGACTCTTAACCAAGTAGCGACCCGCGCAGAGTTGGCACACTTGGAATTCCCATTCCCTGTAGCTCAGACACTACCCAATAGAACAGTACGCATGTTTTCCTGAAGTTTTAGTCGCCTTTACTCAAGGTTGTAGTCAACATTTTTTAAAACCGTCAACATCGGGGCAGTGCCTGACGTGTGTGGGGGGTCCGGTCCTGAGAACCTTCCTGTGCTCCCGACGCAGCCTGCGCTGTTTAGTGGACGAATTACTTCCAGCAATTTTTCCTTGTTCCTCAATCCTCGTCGCCTGATTTCCCTTCGGTTATATTTCTTTGTTTGCCGTAAAGAGAAAAGGTCAGGAGGTGCACACACTTTACCCATCTGGTTTACTTGTAACCCGGGAGCGAAATCTGCCATCCTTACCCACATGTGACTCCAGATCCACAGCAATGTGGCTGATTCTTAACTGCCTCTTTGAAATGGCTGAGCAAGCCGCTCAGATCAAGGGCATTTAGGGATGGCCAATGAACTTTGGCCTAGCTAGCGATGCCCACATCCCATTGGAGAATGGAAAGAAAAGGCCTGGTAGAGTAACATTTAACATTTCAGATTGTTGAAAGGTAGTTGATCTGAAATGTTCCTCTCTCCACACATATTGCCCGTCCAGTAAGTATCTACAGCAGCTTCTATTATTATCATCTCCGCTGGGCGCGATTTTAACGGAAACGTTTCTCTGTCATTTGTGGCAGGTTTTGCCGGGAGTTTAACGCCGGTTCTGTCGGCGAGTGCCCCTCTCCTATCTAACGCCGCTTAGTCACTTTTGTGGGCCCTGGGGATTTTCTCACCAGTTTAGCCCACACTGCGAGTTGAACTCCGAGATCCGGCCGCCATTTTGAATGGGTGCCCCGATTTCTATAAGTGAGATTATGGGTCCTTTCCCCCCCCCCCACCCCCCCTCCCCACCCATGGACAATATTACCCCCCTCTCCTCAAAGTTAGGACACCCTGCAACCCTTCATACATCCCCCCCCTTCACTCTCCTTTCATGGGCATTGATGTGTTATGTACTCTGGGATAACACTGGATGCAGCTTTAACCAAAAGATACTCCAGACCATGAAGTTAGTTCAATCTGATTTATTGAACCAGTAGCACAGTTAGCACAGTTCTCTATGAGTTTGACTCTCTGCTAACCTAAGTGTGGTTACTCTGTCTGACAGAACCAGACTAGCTCTTAGTCACGTGCTGGAGGTGTGATACTGTACATACACCCTGACTCACTCTGTAGATGTGCATCAGTGGAAAGAGGCGGAGTGTGAGTGCCTCGTGCCTTTTATAGTGAGATACCACCCCTGAGTGTCCTGCCTGCTCATTGGTCATGTCCTGTTCTCTGTGTTCATTAGCTGCCTGTCTGTATATCATTATCTGCATGTCTGCATATCATGACAGGCATGACCCGCCTCAGATACTGACCCTTGTCTGTGACACCTAGGAAACCTGCACTGCCATCCTGGCACCCTAGCAGTGGTCCCACCATTGTGGGTGGGTTCCTGATCCTGACGCCTCGAGGGACTTGGGTAGATCCTGCGAGGTGTCATGGCTGCCGGGAAGCCTGCGGGATGCTTCACCTGGGATGAACTTAACTTGTTGCCGCACACTAAACCAAAGTCTGATCATGTGAGAAATTAGCGGGAGGATGCATTAACGTCAGAAGGTTAGAACGGATTAAGTGGCTCATGTAACATTACCTGCGTGGAGTCTGTACGTTCTCCCCGTATCTGCATGGGTTTCCTCCAGGTGCTCCAGTTTCCTCCCACACGTCCAAAGATGTGCAGGTTAGGTGGATTGGCCACGATCCATGTGGTTTTGGGGAGAGGGTGCATTTCAGAGCATCGGTGCAGATTCGATGAGCCTCCTTGTGCACGGCAGGGATTCTACGGATTCGTGAAGTCCAATGATTAGGGCAGTCCACCAGTCTTTGCTTTAATTGTTTTGTATGTGCCTCTGTAAAGAGGAACGTTCCGGAACTGTGATTAAAAACAAACCGCTGGGTAAACTCAGGCCTGGCAGCATCTGTGGAGAGAGTTAACCTCCCGAGTCCGTGTGACTCCTCGTCAGAGCTGTCTTCTGTTTTTATTTCAGATTTTCAGCATCCGTTGCGTTTTGTTTTCACCTGAAACCGTGATTGCTGAGTGAAGAGGTGCATGTTTATCTCTGAATAAATGCTGTGTAAAAGATAGGCACACTTCTATCCTTCACCCAGCTTCGTGGATTATAACACTTGGAAAGTAGACCTCTCGCTGACTAAATGAAAGAAGACTGAATTATGTTTCTGCAGCATTTTTTATTCCCTCGGGTGTCCCAAGTTGCTTTCGAACTACTTAAGTACTTTTTTCCCCCCCTCCCCAGGGGAGGGGAGGAAAGGGTAATCACCATCACCGTGCAATGTCGAGAATGTGGTAGCCAGGTACCCCAAGCAGGGTCCCACAAACGATAACCAGATAATCTGATTTTGTGATGTTGGTTGAGGGAAAATATTGCGCAGGACGGCGTTGCCTTGCGCTTTTCTTCAAAGTAGCGCCATGGGATGCCTTGCGGTCGCATGAGGTGGAAGTCCAGGCTGCGGTTTAACCTCTCCTCTGAAAGACAAGGCAGCACCCCTTCAGTGTTGCACTGATGTTTCAGGCTCGATTACCCCTGTGGGACTTGAAAACCACAACCGTTTGTCTCCTGAAGCCAGAGAGCTACCAACTCAGCCAGAGATAACGCCTAAAAGAGGCAGTAACCCAGTGGGCAACCTGTTAAATTCCTATGATCGCTTTGAGATTCAAAGAACATTGGCTCCACTGTCAGCGCCATCGGTAGAATGTTTTTTTACTGAGTTCTAGATGATTAAATGAGAGAAGGGGAAAGCGATATAGATGTGTTTCATCTTTTACCAATACCTTCAGGCAACCACAGTGCCCCGATGTGCGTTTCCTTCCCCATATTCACTTCAGTTTTAATTGGGGGAATTAAGGGGATTACGGAGTTTGCTCCGCAAGACATTGGGAATCTGGTGTTATTTTCATTTCATCCAGCCATTGCTACGAACGATTAACTGATGTACGTGGTAGCGTTTAACAAGCCTTTAGTACAATTGTTTGTTTGGTCCTTGGTAATACCCTATTGCACCAGCACATCTGTATAAACGCTGCTTTTCTTGACCATCACAGATTGAGGCCATTCACCCATCCTGCCTGTGCCAGCTCTTTGAAAGAGCTAGCCGGTTGGTCCCGCTTTCCCCTGCCCTTTTTTGCCTTCGACCTGCAGGTTTTTCCATTTCGAGCCTTTGATCCAATAGCGTCTTCAAAGTTATTATTAAAAAGGTGTAACAAAACCACGTGCTTGTACCCTCAGCTCCTACTTGTTAAAAACACAGCCTTCTTGTACGGCTTTTTAAACTGCTTTCTCCGTTTGTCATGCTGACACCTTTAACAGACTTCTGTGTGCGAGTGTGTATGCTTGCGCCACTCTGCCTGGGCATCTTTAAGCTCGCTCATTCAAGAAATTGCTTGTCAGTCAATCCTGGGGGCAATTTGATTTTTTTCCAAGTCTTGCCAGCTTTTCGTGAATTATGTAGGTTGGAAATGCTGTGTCGGCAATTTTCCAAAGTTTCGATATTCCAATGCAATCCAAACACCATGTGGCAAACTGTGGCAGGAGTTCATTAAGTGCTAATCAGAATTTAGCTGAATGCGTATACGAACAGATTACAATCAGTGTATCATTTGGTGATCACTCTAATGGAGAAGTTCTACATTAATGTTTATATTTCCCTTGCAATATCTGTTCTTGTATTTCTGGATGATGCATTAAAATATGATTTTGCAAACCGCGTTCTGCGGTATTGCAGAATCGGCTAGTGAAACTCTGCGAGGACGTACTGGAGCCGTGAGCGCATTGCTCTTTCACCTTTGGGACCTTGATTTAAAACCAGCCCTGGCGACTTTGATGAAAGCATTGCCACTCGAAAGGGTGCTCCGTGAAATGCATTAGGGAAGCTTCAGCCCAGCTGCTAAAAGACGGAGCCTAAAAACAGGTAGTTATAAATATCACCAGAAGCCATCACGGCTGATGTGGGGGAAATGGGGATGTGAGAAAGAGTGGGATATTCTTCTTTGATTGGGGATTGGAACAGGCACACTTGAGATATACCAGACCAGGAGAGGTCATTGGTCTACCAACACTGGCCTGCTGTAGTTAAATTCACTTTCCCAACGTGGATCCTTTCTCTTTCAGTAGTTATTTTTTTAATTAATTTTCCTTCGGATAGGTTACCTTCACCAATTTGGTTTGAATATTTCATTTTACTAAGGCCGTTTCTGCATTTATTCCACTGGTGTCTATCTAGTTTAGTATATTGGCTCAACTGGCTGGACAGCTGGTTTGCGATGCACAGCGATGGTTCAATTCCCGTGTCGGTTGCCACGAAGGCTCCCCCTCTCAACCTCTGTCCCTCGCCTGAAGTGTGGCGACTCAGAGGTTAAACCGCCAGCACTCCGCTCTCTCGCTCTCTGCCAAAGGGGGAGCTCGGGGACCATGGCGACGTTCACTGCCATCTAGTTTAGTTAGGACCTGATGGACTTGTCTTTACTCATTCCTCCTTACCGGGTTTTTTGTTTACCGCCTCCGATGGGAAGCCAGTAAACCTTAGTAATAAATGTCGGTTGATTAAAATAGCTGTTCAGGTGGAAAATCTGCCGCCAAAACATTTGGCTTTTGCTCTTGTGTAATGTAAACAAAGCTGGACCACCTGAGGAGGGGCGGTGTTGCAGGGCGGTGAAATAATATGACCTGGATCCACAGATGTAGTTCAACAGCTATTTCAAAGCCATGTATTTTATCCTCATTTTTGTGATATAGACTTTATATTGAATATCGCTGAACGAGAGACACGTTGCTGAAGAATTACCAAAGAATTGCTGAAGAATTTTTGAATTGCCTGGGAGCATAGGGGGCCAATTATTCCCCTTTGGCTGAGGGGTTGCCATAGAGAAAACAATCCGAGTTAACCTGCCAATCAATCAGCATCTTTTTCTCCCGTGGTGTAAATTGTGGTGATTGTTTGAAATTTGGCATTCTTGCCTTTATCCTGATGAGTGCAAGACGAAAAACTTCAGCATTATTCAGGTTCTATGCTGCCCAATGACAAATGTTATATTATTTCAAATTTTTGTAATATTTAAAGTCGTGTAACATAACTTGGTGACAAATTGGGGGGGGGGGGATAATGAATTGATTAGACTAGAGCACGGGGATTTTTCTGAATGGAAGGACGGAAGAAGCTGGAGTTGGCCCCTCGAGCCTGCCCGCCATTTAGTAAGATCATGGCTGATCTGCTGTGTTTGGGATGTCACATTCCCATCTACCCCTTCCCCAAAACACACACAACCGTAGATTCTTGCTGGACAACTGAATCAATCTACCTCGTCCTTGGAAATATCCAATGACCTCGCCTCCACCATCTTCTGAGGCAGAGTTCCAAAGTCGCACAGCCCTCACAGAAATCGAAGGTGAGGGACTGGGCAATGCAAAGGTGAGTAGCTACAGCATCACCACTGGTGACTGGGTGAAATTACAGCGTGACTAGTTTACATAGGCCATTCCCATTAAGAATGTGGACGCGGGAATTTACAACGGAGTAAACGTTAGTCCCAAAGGTGCGGCAGCCTGATGACTGGGAGTGGGTGCAGGTGGAAGATGTTTTTGATGCCTCATGCTTGTGCACTCTAGATTATCACGTGAGCTCTGATTACTTCAAACTTTCTCTCCTTTTCTCTTCCTCCATCCTCGCCCCTGCCCAAAACAGGATTTCATTTGAGTGCCACGGTCGTCCCTCCGCAAACGGCTCAAGCTAAAGGAGCGTTCAATGTGGCTGTTATGTTTGACCGCTGCAGGATAACCTCGTGTAGCTGTACCTGTGGAGCGGGAGCTAAATGGTGTGCTCACGTGGTGGCACTTTGCCTGTTCAGAATACACAACGTAAGTATGGGTTGTAAATTTTGATTTTTGTGTTTGTTATTTTAAATTTGAATAGAAACTGTTGAGCATATTTTGAAAATTGCATTTCCCAGTGACGTGCATGTGGTATTATCATAACTTTCAGCACTACAAAGGTTAATGTAGTGTCAAGAGTAAGCACTAGAGGGAGCTACAGTTACAACTGGACAGCACGGTAGCATTCACAGCTCCACGGTCCCAGGTTCGATTCCCGGCTTGGGTCACTGTCTGTGCGGAGTCTGCATGTTCTCCCCGTGTCTGTGTGGGTTTCCTCCGGGTGCTCCGGTTTCCTCTCGCAGTCCAAAGATGTGCAGGTTAGGTGGATTGGCCATGCTAAATTGCCCATAGTGTTCAAAATTACCCTTAGTGTTGGGTGGGGTTACTGAGTTATGGGGATAGGGTGGAGATGTGGGCTTGGGTAGGGTGCTCTTTCAAAGAGCCGGTGCAGACACGATGGGCCGAATGGCCTCCTTCTGCACTGTAAATTCTATGATTCTAACTATTTAAGGCAATGATGCTATGCCTTGGAGGGGGGGGGGGGAATATAGGAGTTAACTAGAGAGAGTCAGAAGAGCAGATGGTGTAAGTGAGTGCAGATCATAGTTTAAACCAGTAGTGAGATTAGCTGTAGGTGAGTGTAGTTTAGATGTTATTAATCAACTGTGTATTCTAAAGGAGTAGGTGTCGAATCCAAATTAGTAGTGTTAATAAACTTATAGCTTTGTTTAAGTTCAAGCTATTTTGTGGTCTTTGTGAACACTACGCCAATCATCCTGAAATAAGCAACACAAAGAACACGGTGAGGATGATTTTAAAGTATTGAAGGGAGGAGGGGCAATGCCTTTCTCTTTGATCAACGGAGACGGTCCGAAGGTCCGGCATTTTGTGATCAGTTGGTGGGGAATTTTGCCCCAAATCCTGCCGAACTCCAAATAACAATCCTCTTGCAATCTGACCATGAATTGTTAAAAAACAATATAAATGGTCATTAACTGCCAGAATAATTGCCATGGGAATACCATGTAAATTGTCACTTGATCTTGAACTCTCTGCCTCAAATCTTTGAGAGGATTTTGTCTCTTGTTTTCCCTTTTATGAGTAGGAACTTTATTGTTGATGGTAGCTTTCCCATGTCTGCGACTTGTTATTTTCTGTGCAATTTGTTTGCACTCCGATTCGATTTTCATTAACTTCCATCTTTATTTGCTGCAGCGAGGCTCTTCCTGTAGCTGATCAGCAAGAACTTGTTTTCATACAACACCTTTTCAGAGAATCCATGCAGTGCAGAAGGAGGCCATTCGGCCCATTTGGCCTGCACCGACCCTTCGAAAGAGCACCCCCGCCCTATCCCTGTAACCTCGTAACCCCCAATTAACCTTCGGACACGGGAGGGCAATTCTAGCCTGGATAATCCACCTAGCCTGCACGTCTTTCGGACTGTGGGAGGAAACCGGAGCACCCGGAGGAAACCCACGCAGATACAGAGAAAGTACAAACACCATAGAACATAGAACATTACAGCGCAGTACAGGCCCTTCGGCCCTCGATGTTGCGCCGACCTGTGAAACCACTCTAAAGCCCATCTACACTATTCCCTTACCGTCCATATGTCTATCCAATGACCATTTGAATGCCCTTAGTGTTGGCGAGTCCACTACTGTTGCAGGCAGGGCATTCCACGCCCTTACTACTCTCTTGAGTAAAGAACCTACCTCTGACATCTGTCCTTTATCTATCTCCCCTCAACTTATAGCTATGTCCCCTCGTGCTAGACATCACCATCCGAGGGAGAAGGCTCTCACTGTCCACCCTATCCAATCCTCTGATCACCTTGTATGCCTCAATTAAGTCACCTCTTAACCTTCTTCTCTCTAACGAAAACAGCCTCAAGTCCCTCAGCCTTTCCTCATAAGATCTTCCCTCCATACCAGGCAACATTCTGGTAAATCTCCTCTGCACCCTTTCCAATGCTTCCACATCCTTCCTATAATGCGGCGACCAGAATTGCACGCAATACTCCAAATGCGGCCGCACCAGAGTTTTGTACAGCTGCAACATGACATCATGGCTCCAGTCACCCCAAGATCGGGATCGAACCTGAGTCCCTGGCGCAGTGAGGCAGCAGTGCTAACCACTGTGCCACCATAGTGGTAATAAAATGTCCCAAAACACTTCATTGGAAGATTATCAAATAAAATTGGATGCCAGGCCATGGAAGGAGATATTAAGACACTTAGCCAAAAGCTTGATCCGAGGGGTAGGCTTTAAGAGTGTTTTAAAAGTGGAAAGGCAGATAGGTTGAGGGAGGCAATTTCCAAGTTTAGGGCTATGATGGCTGAAGTATTAGTTATTTGAAGACCTCGCTAGCCCATGCATTGCCCTCACAGACCGCTGGGCTCCTGCAATCTCAGTTTGAAAACCCATGCTATTAGCTGTGTGTGCCGGGACGTTTGAGAGAGCAGAATCTGTTGCCAAATGCCGCCTTTCTCTGCGACGTGTGACTGATCCACGTTCTTTGTGATGCGATGTGCTCTCTTAACTGAGCTCTCAATTTTTCTGTGGTTGAGTGCAATTGGAGCGTGGCCAGTCCAAAGTGAATGTGGCTGGGAAGGGTAGTGGAATGCGACCTAAACATGACGTAGCTTCCCGAACCCCGCAGACGTGCAGTCTCAGCAACAGCAGGCTGACCTGTCTGGGGAGTGAAAGGAGTGTTTCTTCACAATGGTCTGCTCGTATGACATGGGGCAGGCCCTTCGGCCCTCGATGTTGCGCCGACCTGTGAAACCACTCTAAAGCCCATCTACACTATTCCCTTACCGTCCATATGTCTATCCAATGACCATTTGAATAAAATACCAGGCTGGTCTATTCCTGCCAGTCAATTCTATAGAATTGCTATAGTGCAGAAGGAGGCCATTCAGCCCATCGCGTATGCAACGACCCTCCAAAAGAGCACCCTACCCAAACCCGCCCTACCCAATGACCCCACCTAACCTGCACATCTTTGGACTGTGGGAGGAAACTCACGCAGACACTGAGAATTCCACACAGACGGTCACCCGAGGCTGGAATTTTAAATTTCTTAAGTTCATTTGTGGCGGGTTTTTCAGGGAGTTTCCCACTGGCTCTGTTGGCGAGATCCCCACCACTATTCAATTACACTTTTTGGGTCCAAGGGAGTTTCTCACCGGTTTAGCCCACTGAATTTTTTTTTTTTAAGCACTGGGGAGCTGAACTCCGAGAGCAGGCCGCCATTTTGAAAGGGTGCCCCAATCTCAAGTGCGCTTGTGGGTCCCCCGCCGCCATGGGCAATGTTTGCACCCCACACCCCTTGCACACGGTTACTGCCCCACACCTCCCAAGTGAGGGCACCCGCTATGGGGTCCCTGGGAGCCCCCCCCTCTTCAGGCCACTCCAAGCCCCCTACATCACCTCCACCCTTCCAGGACCTCCACCCCCCCCCCCCCCAAACTCCTGGAGGCTCCTATTTCCCTGCACCCCCCACCCCCCCCCCCAACTTCACCCTCATTTCATGGGCATAGCCCCCACTCGGCCCTGACTCTTGGTAGTGCCACCCTGGCATCCAGGCAGTGTTCCTGGCCTGGCAGTGCCACCTGGGCACCTTGGGAGTGGTTCCAGCTGGGCAGTGCCAAGAGCGAGGGCCAGGGGGCCATGCTGCACTTACCCTTACCACCCAGGGTGCCGTTTGTGGGGACCAGCAAAATCGAGGGAGGCCAGTTGATCCCACGCAGGTAGGCCGTAAGTAGGTTTATGACCTACTTCCGTGAGCGTCATTTGGTTCTGCCCCTTTTGGGCGGAGTTCCGACTCGGACGTCTTATGGGACTTGGGTGAAACCTGCGAGTTGCGGAGGCTGTCGAGAGGTCCGCTGGTGACCTATCCCGGGATTCGTTGGCCGCATGTGCTCTCGCTCGAACGCAACGTGGCACGAGAGTCGTGCCCAATATTTCAGCTGAGGTTGCACCAGGGGTTTATACAGGATTATGGCGACATTGTTGCTTTTTGTACTCTTTCTGTGGCAAGTGTGTCAGGAAATGGGAGAAATTGGGAAGTTCTTCCAAAGAGCTGGTATGGCGCATTAGGCCGAATGGTGTAATATTCTGCCCTTCTGTTTCTGAAGCTAGTAATTTTCTTGTAGGACGGAAGCAAAGAGCCACCAAAGTGTGTTGAGCTGCTAGTTACATAATGACAAGGTCAAGGGTCTCGGACCACCTCCCTGTTTGACGATTGGTGCTCAGTTCCGGCAGGTCTGAGGAGTGGAGGAAGATGTTATAAAAATCAATCACAAAACTCCTGCAGTCTTGTCTATTTACAGGAGAGGGAGGCCATTCAGTCCCTTGAAGTTGTTCCTGTTAGACGACATCTTATTTGCATCTTACCTCCATCTGAGTGTCGGGGTACAGGCAGCAGAGCTTTGAATATCGAGTGTTTGACAATGACCCCAATGTTAATGAAGAAGCACTGCTGAGATGGCACCAAGTTCTGATCCGGCTATTCAAATGCTTGTCTTGTTTTATTGAGACTTATTCCTTATTAAATTCTGGCAGAAACAGTTGAAAAGTGAGCACTGATGGATTGCTCTTAATGTAAACATACTGGCTGTAGCTGAGCAAATTCTTGAGGTACATGGCGCAATAAACTCACCGAGGTGTGCAGAAGGTTAATTGTTTTACCTTTAGTTTTGTGACGGAGAGCATTTTAAAGATGTAGAAATTAAGGAACGGCAGGTCTTCGCTATAAGACCTATAAACTCGGTTTGTCCTCACTGGAACAACGGAGGTTGAGGGGTGACCTAATAGACGTCTACAAAATTATGAGGGTCATAGACAGAGTGGATAGTCAGAGGCTTTTCCCCAGGGTAGAGGGGTCAATTACTAGGGGGCATAGGTTTAAGGTGCAAGGGGCAAGGTTTAGAGGAGATGAACGAGGCAAGTTTTTTTACACAGAGGGTAGTGGGTGCCTGGAACTCGCTGCCGGAGGAGGTGGTGGAAGCAGGGACGATAGTGACGTTTATGGAACATCTTTACAAATACATGAATAGGATGGGAATAGAGGGATACGGACCCAGGAAGTGTAGTTTAGTCGGGCAGCATGGTCGGCACGGGCTTGGAGGGCCGAAGGGCTTGTTCCTGTGCTGTACTTTTCTTTGTTCTTTGTTCAAAGAGGAGGCAAATCCAGCAGTTGCAAATTGTGCTTGTTATTCTTAACGCGAAACTACCTTGCAGAGCGCACTGCAGCCTTATCTAGCCATCATAATCCGATATCGTTCTGTCACTGGGAGCGAAGGAGCTTTTTAAATGATCGACAGAGAAAGCCTGCTGTCTCAAAGACCCATTTATCAGCTGATTGCTGTGACAACCGGGTTCTGCCGTTTGTCGACAAAACGTCTTCCCAGGTTCGGGGTCACGTGTCAATAAGGTTATTCCCTCCGTGGACAATTTGAAGTCTAATTAGATCAGGCAGGAAAAAAAGAGTATCGCCTCTGATGGGTGGGGTCATTTTAATTAACTTCTGCATCCCAGAATGTGACGTTCAGGTGACCCATTAGAGCACGGGTTCTGCCAATTCTCAAGCTCCGATCGACTGACAGGCAGCCAGGTTAATTTATTTGCTGAGCTTTTTGGTTATTTTGCTTATTAAATGGTGCAGGTGACGCTTTGTGGAGTGGACAATGTGGAACAGTATGGGGTAGATTGGACTCGGGTCAGTCACTGCAGTTTACTTGTATCTCATTGGCTCTAGCTGCGTTCGAGAGTTGCCATGTACCAATACAGAGCCAGGTTTCTCTTCCTGGTAACTGTATAGGAGCATCGGTCTAGGTAAATGTCGATCCCCTAGTGTCGCACAATGATGTGGCATAAAAGGGCATGATTATAATGAAGCACATAGAATATACGTCACAGAAACAGGCCATTTGGCCCCTCCACTCCATGCCTGTGTTAATGCTCCACTTGAGCCTTTCTCTTTCCCCCCCCCATCTTTTAATTTACCATCTCTCTGTGTAGCAATGTACCCGGCGGATAATATTGTGACACTCCTCGCCCTTTAGCTTTTCCTCAAAGAGGGTCGATCGATGGAACTCGGGTGTGGTGCAACATGAACACCGAAGTTCCTTCCATGGTGTTGAGCTTGTCTGGGTCCATCGGTTGTAGGTCATGGATCTCACGGCCTCTTCTGCTGGGATTGGTATCTTGGCGGTCTTGTGTATGGGAACAATGTTGTGTCCTGTACACGCAGCACTGAAAGCTCCACTGAACACAGTCCGCTGGCGCATGGTTTACCCCCTGGCTACTTGCTCATTAGTATGTCCTCTCTTAAAGCAGTGTTACGACAGTAACCGTCTATTCACTTCCCCCTCAAATGCTTGTCGAGCTTCCGCGATGGACCTCCTTTTTCTTGACTTGAGAGCAGGATTTGCCTGCTTTCCCTGAGCCAATGCAGGGCAGTACTGAGCGGTAATCAACCCATCAAAGGGGAGGAATGCTTTTTTGACTGGGATGATGTGGAGATGCCGGCGTTGGACTGGGGTGAGCACAGTAAGAAGTCTTACCACACCAGGTTAAAGTCCAACAGGTCTGTTTCTAATCAATAGCTTTCGGAGCACAGGTTCACCTGAGGGAAGGAGCTGCGCTCCGAAAGCTAGTGATTCAAAACAAACCTTTGTGACTGTGGGCATTATGTTGCCATGGTAACGATTAGGCTGTGACAATTTTCTTAATAAAGCGTGCCCATATTTTTAGCCTGTGTGTCACCCTTTGTGCCACTCTATGTTAGTGGTGGGCAAGCTTGGCTAGTGAGTGGGCTGCACAAGTGGCCGCAAGATTGAAATCGGGCTTGTTCACTAACCACAACCCCATGAATAAAATTAAATAGATTTAACATGCGACAAATAGGTCTCACGGAGCTATAGACAAAGCCTAGTCAACGACTTCAAACGGCACAAACAAAAGAAACATTTACACTCTGGACGCATAGGGAACGCACGGCTCTCACAGTCAATGTTGTGAGCAATCAGCACGCACCTTGATTCCCCTGAGAATCACTTCAGTCAGACCGGTAGGAACAAAACTACACGGTAGGGCGGCATGGTGATGCAGTGGTTAGCACTGCTGCCTCACAGCTCCAGGGTCCCAGGTTCAATTCCGGCCTCGGGTGACTGTCTGTGTGGAGCTTGCACTTCCTCCCCGTGTCTGCGTGGGTTTCCTCCGGGTGCTCTGGTTTCCTCCCACAGTCCAAAGATGTGCAGGTTAGGTGGATTGGCCATGATAAATTGCCTCTTAAGTGTCCAAAAAGTTAGGTGGGGTTACTGGGTTACAGGGATGTGGTGGAGGCCGGTACAGACTCGATGGACCAAATGGCCTGCTGCACTGTAAATTCTCTGATGGAAATCAGCAGAATGTGGCAACTATGCTCATGGGCAACAGTCAGCAAAGTGTCCCGTGGGTCGCTCTCCGCACCCATGTGGCCCCTGTACTGCAGTTTGCCTACCACTGCAGTACGTCAGCAGAAGGGCAAAATTTCACTTGGTGTTGAGCAATGCTGTATACGTAAGGAAATCTGCAATCCTTACTTGGCCAGGCCTAATCCTGACTCCAGCCCCACAGTACTGTGGTTGACACTTGGCTGACCTCTGATGTGAGTCAGGTAACTGATGCATGCTCACTGTGCATGATTAGTTAAACCCGAGTTAAGACTCAGAAAAGTAAGCAGGGAATCTGCATGAGTGTAGGCATATTTCAAAATAGAGATATTTCAAAACTTGAAAATAAACCTGTTACATAGATAGAAACTAGAGTGATCTCTGCAGCGCTCTGAGATATGAAAAATATATGTAAATAGCTGATGAAACAATACAGGAGATATGCCGTGATGTTCAAATCGCCACAAATTAGATGGTTTGATATTGGTCTCTCCTTTCCTCTCTCTTTATTTCACTTTCTCCCTCCTTCTCCATAATTCCACTGTTTCTTTCTCGGTTCTTTAGTGTCAGTGGCTAAGGCAATTGACGCCCATTCTCTCCGTTGATGTCTCGTTGCCCTTGCGATGCGACTATCAGCTCACAGCTGCAGGGCCAAGGATTTTGAGTTGAAGCGTAGGGACAAAGACGCGATCATGATGTGCTGCGAGGTTCTCCACTCCAGCAAAGTCCGTGCTTTGAAACCGTGGAGCCGCTGGTGTTTTCCAATTACTTGGCGAAACACTTAAATCAGTGCCTTGTATTTGCAATGGACTGTTCCTCAGTGCTCTGCCTGCCCAGGGGCGAGAGTTTCAGCGTTCAAAGTGCGTCGCATTCCTTTATTCTTGGGTTATGTGGAGAGCTGACTCCCAATGCTCTCATTGTTAAGGTTTTGAGGCTGGTTTGCCAGCTGTGCTGTGCTTTTCCCTTGACTCCCAGCTCTGAGTCAGTCTGAATTAATGCCGCCTCCAACTTCAGTTCCAAATGAGACCAAGTTGAGGGGGGGAGTAGGGGGGTAGGGGGAGATGCCTTTGGAACTCGCTACTTGTAAGTGAGCAAATACACGGTAGGCGATAGCTGTGAGAACTGCCGATGTTTCAGTCACTTTTTTCATTACAAGACGTCAGTGATTTTTGAGAATGTGCCAATGCCTTCAGCTGCCTGGACCCTAAGCTTTGGTAATCCCTCCTTAATCCTCACTGTCTCTCCACCTTTTCTTTGCTCCTTTAAGATGCTCCCTAAGCCTGCTCCTTTAACATGCTCTCTGTGTCTTCAACACAGCCTTTGGCCATCTGTCTGCGCAAGGGATGCGGGCATTGCTGGCTGGGTCAGTATTTACTGCCCATCCCTAATTGCCCTGGAGAGAGTGGTGTTGATCGACCACCTTGAACCGCTGTCGGTACACCCATAGTGCTATTAGGGAGGGAGTTGCAGAATCTTTGCCCCAGTGGCTGTGAAGTAACGGCGATTATATTTCCAAGTCATAGAACATACAGTGCAGAAGGAGGCCATTCGGCCCATCGAGTCTGCACCGACCCACTTAAGCCCTCACTTCCACCCTATCCCCGTAACCCAATAACCCCTCTCACCTTTTTGGTCATGAAGGGCAATTTAGCATGGACAATCCACCTAACCTGCACGTCTTTGGACTGTGGGAGGAAACCGGAGCACCCGGAGGAAACCCACGCAGACACGGGGAGAACGTGCAGACTCCGCACAGACAGTGACCCAGCGGGGAATTGAACCTGGGACTCTGGCGCTGTGAAGCCACAGTGCTATCCACTTTTGCTATCCGAGTCAGGATGGCTTGAAGGGAACTTGTGGGTGGTGGGGGTCCCATTTTGTCTGCTGCCCTTGTCCTTCTAGGTAGCATGGTCGTGGGGTTGAAAGGTGCCCCCCCCCCCCCCCCCCCCCCCAATAACCTTGCTGTCCAGTGATAGCTGAGCATTCAGACACCGCACAGCTCGAGTGGATCAGTCCCCTGCCAAATCTGAGCTCCCGAAGAAGCAGTTTGCATCTAGTAACACATGTCTGGTGCATTTTAAAGAGGGGCTGATATCATGGAATAAACTTGATGTGGAGATGCCGGCGTTGGACTGGGGTGAGCACAGTAAGAAGTCTTACAACACCAGGTTAAAGTCCAACAGGTTTGTTTCGATAATACTCTAATAAACTCTCACATCTTGATTATTAAATTAGAAACTATATAGGGGAAAAAATATCCGGTATACAAATGGGAAAAGCGGCAGCAGAATTTTAAAAAAATAATTCATGGGGATGTGGGCGTCGCAGGCTGTGCCAGCATTTATTGCCCATCCGTAATTGCCCTCGAGGGGGCAGATTAGAGTCCACCACACTGCTGTGGGTCTGGAGTCACAAGGACGGCAGATTTCCTATCCTAATGGACATCAGTGAACCAGATGGGTTTTAAAGACCGTCGTCAATGGTTATCAGTAGACTTTTGATTCCAGATTTTTATTAATTCAATGTTTCACCTGCGGTGGCGGGATTCGAACCCGGGTGCCCAGAGCGTTGCACTGGGTTACTGGTCCAGTGAAAATACCATAACGCCATGGGGAGTCTGCACGTTCTCCCCGTGTGTGCGTGGGTTTCCTCCGGGTGCTCCAGTTTCCTCCCACAGTCCAAAGATGTGCAGGTTAGGTGGATTGGCCATGATAAATTGCCCCTCAGTGTCTAAAAAATTGCCCTTAGTGTCGGGTGGGGTTACTGGGTTATGGGGATAGGGTGGAGGTGTGGGCTTGGGTAGGGTGCTCTTTCAAAGAGCCGGTGCAGACTCGATGGGCCGAATGGCCTCCTTCTGCACTGTGAATTCTATGATCTCCGCAGGGTGGTCTGCCGCTGAAAGAAACAAAGGCAAGCTAATATTTCACATCTGAGACCTTCGACAGCCAGAGTCTGACTGACCCATCTTCTCTTTAGTATCTTTGGTCCAGGATCGGGCCACAGGAACAGGCCATTCAGCCCCTCGAGTGTTCTGCCATTCAAACAGACCATGGCGGGTCTGCACCTTAACGTCTGTTACCATCTTGGTTCTGTAACTCTTTAACATCCTAACCCAAGGAAAATCCTTCAGGGTCAGTTGTGACATTTGTGCTCCGGTGTAAGGTTTGAGGCTGAATCATCATCGACAGGGTGAAAGGTGACGATGCTTCATCTTTACGCTGAAATGGAGACAGCCCGAGTGGAACTCTGGTAGAAAGAGGGTAGTGTAAACCTTTAACGGGGCATTATCAAGGCAGGGTTGTAAAATCGACGTGCTGAAACTTGGCGAGTTTGTTCCATCGAAAACCGAACTCGTCAGCCCCAAGTCTAATCTCGGAATTTAGTTGATACGATTGTGTAATGGCCCCAATGCTGGACTGGAGGTTTGGAGGTCATCAGTTTAAACTTTTGAAATTGAATTCAACAAATATTGTTGTTAAAATCTCAACTAACCACATAAAGGGACCATGCCTGATCTGGTCTGAACAACAACAACTTGATTTTAAATAGCACCTTTACTGTATCAAAGCTGTTTAGCACAGGGCTAAATCGCTGGCTTTGAAAGCAGACCAAGTCAGGCCAGCAGCATGGTTCGATTCCCGTAACAGCCTCCCCGAACAGGCGCCGGAATGTGGCGACTAGGGGCTTTTCACAGTAACTTCATTTGAAGCCTACTTGTGACAATAAGCGATTTTCATTTTCATTTCAAAGCATTCCGGGGCAATTCCCTGGAGCACTAACCAACAGAACGTGACCTCAAACCGTATTAGGACAGATGAAAACCACAAAAGGCTAGTGTGCAGGCACAGAAAATAATTCGGAAAGCAGAATGTAATTGTTTATTGCAAGGTGAATTGAATACAGAAGTAGGGAAGTTATGCTCCAGTTGTACAGAGCTATGGTGAGGCCACATTTGGAGCACTGTATACCGTATTGGTCTCCTTATCTAAGGAAAGATGTAAATGTGTTTGGAAAAAATGGGTTTAGGGAGCTCTCTTCCCTAAACCCATACCATTGCCCTTTCCTTGAACCATCACAGTTTTTGACCCCCCCCCCCCCCCCCCCCCTTAAATGTGATTGACTGGACTACAATTCGTTTTTAATTTGAAAAGGAAATAGCTTCTGCAAGTTCTCAACATCTGCGCGTTTGTTTAGTGTGTTCGACTCCTGCATCCATCTCCCCTTCACACTTCCCTGGAGTGAGCAAAGTTGATGTGTAATGGACAGTGACTGTCTGAAATAAAAGACCCTGTTTTGTATCATTTGTCTTCTGTGCATCTAGCAGAAAGAGCAAAGAGATTAAAGAACAATGAACAGTACAGCATAGGAACAGGCCCTTCGGCCCTCCAAGCCTGTGCTGACCATGCTGCCCTTGTTAACTAAAATCTTCTACACTTCCGGGTTCTGTATCCCTCTATTCCCATCCTGTTCATGTATTTGTCAAGATGCCCCTTAAACGTCACTCGTCCCTGCTTCCACCACCTCCTCCGGCAGCGAGTTCTAGGCACCCACTACCCTCTGTTTAAAAAAGCTTGCCTCGTACATCTCCTCTAAACCTTGCCCCTCGCACCGTAAACCTGTTTTGTTATACTCTTGACGTAGCATAAGCTGCTTCCTTGATGTGCATTCTGACAAAGGAAGGTTCAGACTTGGAGATAGCTTCAACACGTTTATTGAACTATTAACAATTCTCCTACTTGGATTCGACTCTCCTGTTAATCCTGTTATAGCTACTCAGACTGACTAACCAGTCTGCTACAATCCACGTGGTGGGTGTGATGTTCAATCAACCCTGTGTCTGTACTCTTGAGTGTCTCCACTGGAAAGAAACTGAGCATGTGATGTGTCCTTTTATATGGGTTGGTGTAATGCCCTCCTGTGGTAGTGTCACCTCTGTGTGTATCGTGACTGCCCATTGGTTGTGTCCTATCTTACTGACCTATTGGGTGACTGTCTGTGTGTCATGTCTCTGGTGTTCCCTCTAGTGTCTAGCTAGGTATGTACATTACCCCCTTTGTGTACTTAGTGATGTATGTCACCACAAAACCTATGCCCCGTAGTAATAGACCTCTAACCTGGGAAAAAGTCTCTGACTATCCACCCTGTCTATGCCCCTCATGATTTTGTAGACCTAGCAGTGCAATAGATCGAGGTTTGCCTTCTCTCCCCTGAGCCAAAATAACCTTGGAGTAAAAGCTTCATCGGGAAGGGCTTGGGGATGATGCAGTTTATTTCCTTGGCTCTTTGTTTCACATCTATCCCGCAGCAGTTTTCTTCAGCGAGAGTTAAATATTGCATTTGGAACCTTAACAGCTGTGGGCTCCAAGTGTAGCATAATTCATGATCATTTGCTCACTTATGTATGTTCTGTCCCTGTGCTCGGGTCAGAGTGTCTTTCAGTAATTGAATAATTCAGTGTGCTGGAACAGTAAATAAAAAGGCCGACCAGTAAATCTTTGGCCCCGGTCACTGCCTTGCCTCAGTCACTGCGTCCAATTTGCTTTGCGAAACCCTCTTAAATCAGCCGGAGTTGTTTACGCGGCACCCTGTTTGAATTTTTATGAAGCATTTGTTCTTGGGATGTGGGTGACATTTGGAGAAGCGGCCTTTTTTAAAATTTCTGTTGTTGTCCATTGCCAGTTGCCCAGAAGGCATCAAGAGTCACGGCTGGGGCACACTAGGTTTCCTTTCCCCAAGTTGAGTTGGGTCAATGTGCTCCGTGAACATCTCTCATTGTGGCTCGTGTCTGATTTTCAGTTTGATTTGGCTTTGGGGGAGTAATATGAAAGGGAAAACTCTTTGCGATGCTTGAGTGGACACAGCGTCCCACTGCATGCAAGTATTGGTCCAGCGATTGCATGATTCACTCTGGGTTGCTGTTCCTTTTGGTACAGTATGTTGTGGTGGAACTTAGACCTGTTGGAGTGTGTGTCCACCGATCCGGTGCGGGCAGCACAGTGGTTAGCACTGCTACCTCGCAGCATCAGGGACCTGGGTTCAATCCCAGCCCTGGGTCACTGCCTGTGTCGAGTTTGTACGTTCTCCCCGTGTCTGCATGGTTTTTTTTCCCGGGTGCTCCGGTTTCCTCCCACAGTCCAAATATGTGCAGGTTAGGTGGACTGGCCATGTTAATTTTTTATTTATTTATTATAAATTTTAGAGAACCCAATTATTTTTTCCCACTTAAGGGGCAATTTAGTGTGGCTAATCCACCTACCCTGCACATTTTTGGGTTGTGGGGGTAAAACCCATGCAAACACGGGGAGAATGCGCAAACTCCACACGGACAGTGACCCCGGGCCGGGATCAAACTTGCATCCTTGGTGCCGTGAGGCAGCAGTGCTAGCCACTGTGCCACCGGGCCGCCCCTTGCCAATGCTTAATTGTCCCTTAGTATGTTACTGGGTTACGGGGATAGGGCTAGGTTACCTAGGTAGGGTGCTCTTTCAGTAGGTCGGTGCAGACTCGATGGGCTGAATGACCTCATTCAGCACTTTAGAGAGTCTAATCTATTCTTACCCTGTAAGACAGCTGGATATGAGGTGGGGATGAAAGCAGACCAGATTGTTTCCTTTGTTAGCCAAGACATTTATTTAAAAAAAGCAGGGCTATTATGCTGGAACCATGCAGAATGCTGTTTGGAGTGGAACTGGAGGGCCATGTGCCGTTCTGGTCACAGCATCCCAAGATGGATGTGATCTCACTTGAGAGGGTTTCCTTGGGAGACATTGCTTAGTACTGGCCTCCCCGAATAGGTGCCGGAATGTGGCAACTAGGGGCTTTTCACAGTAACTTCATTGAAGCCTACTTGTGACAATAAGCGATTATTATTATTATTGGTCTTCTCTGGCAACTTGTTCTTCTATTTGTTCAGAGTGACTGTAACTTAATTTTGCTTCTCTTCGTAATCTTCCAGAGGAATATATTTTGTCCTGAGGGATTCCTGTAGCATGTGAAGATTCTTCAGGTTTTCCTTTTCTTTGCCAAGCTCACTTGCTTTGTCTTGTAATTCAGCAAAGTCTCCTCGCTGTTCCTACTGCTGTGTTTCCATTCGGCTGTTTAAGACAATCCGAGGAGACTTACAAAGCTGTTCCCAGGAATAGAGCATTTTAGCCATGAGGGAAGAACGGGTAGGCTGGAACAATATTTGTAGGACGAGGACGAAGGGTTTAATTAAGGCTCACAAAATTGAGGGGCTAGAGTGGATGGGAAGGACCTATTTCCGTTAGCACGAAGGGGGCATGCCAGGAAGCACACTGACGTCATCTGCGAGGGTATCCCAGCTTGGAACCAGAGTTCGGTATAGGTAGCATGATGTGAGGGGACCAGTGAAACCCCAGTAAGAATGTAACAATTATTAAATTGCAGAACAATGCCAGCAGCGCGGGTTCAATTCCCGTACCGGCCTCCCCGAACAGGTGCCGGAATGTGGCGACTAGGGGCTTTTCACAGTAACTTCATTGAAGCCTACATATGACCATAAGTGATTATTATTATTATTATTTAAGTAAAGAAGATACAAATACACAGGAACAGGACTAATCTATGACAATTCCAGTATATGAATTACTAAACACGCCGCTTATGTACAACGTACCCCAAGTTGCAAAATATATTTACGACTAAGATTTTCCTGTTTTGCCCAAACTACATCCAAATTAAATGAATCTATTAGTTAAAACCATCTTATAGTTACCACATAATTTAAGTCTGGGAAACATCTTGGCCTGTTCCACCAAAGATATTTAAACTGCCTTTACGAACATTTTCTGTACTGCTTTGGCTCTTAAGACTTGGAGACTGTTAGATGCAAAGCTTGACCTTTCAGGCATGGTGGCTGAAAACTGCCTTTATCTGCTTCTCGGCCTGTTAGGTGCTAACTGGCCTCCCTTGCTTCCGAGGCTCTGTACAGTTAAACCTTCATTCCACTTTGATTTGGCCTTGTGTGTATTTGCCTGTCAGCTACTATCCTTGACTCTACATATTATCACATGTATACCTCATTGACCTTCCCAATAGTCTAGGTAAACTGCTTCTACTTGTAATCTATTCACATCTGATTCTTATAAACTGCTTTCTAATCTCGTTACTGGGCGAGATGCATCTCATCCAGTCTTTTGAATACTGGCTACTGCTGTCTCTAGGCGGATTTCTACCTGTTGCTGGGCAGGTCACATCCTGTTGTGTTTTGTTAAAATCGTTTTACTGCTGTTGCCAGGCAAATTCATGGCGGGCATTAAAGTAATTGGCACAAGGACTAGAGGAAAACCCGAGTTTTTTTTCACCCAGAGGTCAGTATAGGTAGAAACCCCCCATCAGATTTTGATATGCAGTTTGCACATTCTCCCCGTGTCTGTGTGGGTCTCGCCCCCCACAACCCAAAAATGATGTGCAGGGTAGGTGGGTTGGCCACACTAAATTGCCCCTTAATTGGGGGGAAAAAAAAGAATTGGGTACTCTTTTTATATTTAAAAAAAAAAAAAAATGTTTTTAATTTTAAAAGGATTTGGATATTCGCTCAATGTCCTGTACCCTACAGGACTATTGAACAGGAGCTGGACTAAGGGCAGCAAGGTAGCACACGTGGCTAGCACTGTGGCTTCACAGCGCCAGGGTCCCAGGTTCGATTCCCCGCTGGGTGACTGTCTGTGCGGAGTCTGCACGCTCTCCCCGTGTGTGCGTGGGTTTCCTCCGGGTGCTCCGGTTTCCTTCCACAGTCCAAAGATGTGCAGGTTAGGTGGATTGGCCATGCTAAATTGCCCCTTAGTGTCCAAGACGGTTAGGAGGGGTTATTGGGTTATGGGAATAGGGTGGAAGTGAGGGCTTAAGTGGGTCGGTGCAGACTCGATGGGCCGAATGGCCTCCTTCTGCACTGTGTGTTCTAATATGCTGCATAACACTCTCTTTTTGACCATCACAGACACGGTTGGCCAAGTGGCCTCCTTCTGTGCTGTAAACTGTGTTCCTGCGTTAGTAATAAAAGTTAAAAGGCGTTGCGTTATAAAACCAAATGAGTTTCTTAGTGATTGCTGCATTTTCATTTAGTTAATGCATGGAAAAGGAACCTATTAAAGTTTAGAGGGTGCTTACTTGTTCCTGATTATGAGGATGAATTGCAGGTAAGTGTTGTTTAAATTGAATGTAACTATGGAAGCTGATGGGTAGTGTTGGTGCTAATGGAAGTCACAACAAGTTGCAGTTTATGTCGCACTTTTTGATGGATTGAACAGCATCCCAAAGGCATTTCTCAGAGGTGAAATCGAGCAAAATAGATGCTGAGTTAAAGAAGCTTATTAGCGGGGGTGACCAAAATCTAGGTCAAGGAGGTGAATTTCAAAAAGAGTCTGAAAGGACATGAATAGAGTTTCAGAGCATGGAAAGGCATGGACTCTGGGAAGACGGAAGTATGCCTCAGGAACGAAGAGTTTGGGAAGGTGATGGGGGTGATGTTGGCCAGACTGGGGGAGGTTACAGAGGAGCCATTATGCGATTTCAACACGAGGAAGAAAAATTGCATTGGAGGGATTTAGGGAGACAGTGTAGATCAGCAGGGACAGGAGCAAGAGGTGAGCAGAACGTGGTGCAGGCTATCAGAGATTCGGGTGATTGAAGGCTGGCTGGCCAACCCGGGAGGACATGGGGACAGCGAGCTAACTTTTCATGTGTCACCGGAATGAATGAAAGTTTCAGTGGTAGTGGAGCAAAATCAGGGCAGTGAGTTGCAATGGGGAGGGTAAGGGATTGGAAAGGTCAGTTTTGGTCTGGTAGATAGGATGTCCAGATTGAGAACAGCCAGATGCAGCCTACAATGGGGTTGGGAACAAAGGAACAGGAGAAGTCCATTCAGCCCCTCAAGCCTCTCCTGCTCCTTGGTGTGTTGTCCATAGGTCTCCGAAGAGAGAAGGGAAGGT
The DNA here is from genome assembly GCF_047496885.1 of Scyliorhinus torazame. Taxonomy (NCBI): domain Eukaryota; kingdom Metazoa; phylum Chordata; class Chondrichthyes; order Carcharhiniformes; family Scyliorhinidae; genus Scyliorhinus; species Scyliorhinus torazame. Next base: position 13,262,893 of record NC_092734.1, read on the forward strand.
AAATAGGTCCCTCTCGCTCGCCTCGCCTCGCCTCGCCTCGGCTCCCCTCGGCTCCCTTCGCCTCCGCTCCCTTCGCCTCGCTCCCCTCGCCTCCGCTCCCCTCGCCTCGGCTCCGCTCCCCTCCGCTCCCCTCCCCTCCGCTCCCCTCCCCTCCGCTCCCCTCCCCTCCGCTCCCCTCCCCTCCGCTCCCCTCCCCTCCGCTCCCCTCCCCTCCGCTCCCCTCCCCTCCGCTCCCCTCGCCTCCGCTCCCCTCGCCTCCGCTCCCCTCGCCTCCGCTCCCCTCCCCTCACCTCCCCTCGCCTCCCCTCCCCTCCCCTCACCTCCCTCGCCTCCCCTCCCCTCCCCTCCCATCCCCTCCCCTCGCCTCCCCTCCCCTCCCCTCGCCTCCCCTCCCCTCGCCTCTCCTCCCTCGCCTCCCCTCCCCTCCCCTCCCCTCCCCTCCCCTCCCCTCCCCTCGCCTCCCCTCCCCTCCCCTCCCCTCCCCTCGCCTCGCCTCGCCTCCGCTCCCCTCGCCTCCGCTCCCCTCCCCTCGCCTCCCCTCCCCTCGCCTCCGCTCCCCTCGCCTCTGCTCCCCTCGCCTCCCCTCCCCTCGCCTCCCCTCCCCTCGCCTCCCCTCCCCTCGCCTCCGCTCCCCTCGCCTCCGCTCCCCTCGCCTCCGCTCCCCCTCGCCTCCGCTCCCCTCGCCTCCGCTCCCCTCGCCCTCGCCCTCCGCTCCCCTCGCCTCCGCTCCCCTCGCCTCCGCTCCCCTCGCCTCCGCTCCCCTCGCCTCCGCTCCCCTCGCCTCCGCTCCCCTCGCCTCCGCTCCCCTCGCCTCCGCTCCCCTCGCCTCCGCTCCCCTCGCCTCCGCTCCCCTCGCCTCCGCTCCCCTCGCCTCCGCTCCCCTCGCCTCCGCTCCCTCGCCTCGCTCCCCCTCGCCGCCCCTCCCCTCGCCGCCCCTCGCCGCCCCTCGCCTCGCCTCCCCTCGCCGCCCCTCGCCTCGCCTCCCCTCCCCTCCCTCGCCGCCCCTCGCCGCCCCTCGCCTCCCCCTCCCCTCGCCTCCCCTCGCCTCCCCTCGCCTCGCCTCCCCTCGCCTCCCCTCGCCTCCCCTCGCCTCCCCTCCCCTCGCCTCCCCTCGCCTCCCTCGCCTCCCCCCTCGCCTCCCCTCGCCTCCCCTCGCCTCCCTCGCCTCCCCTCGCCTCCCCTCGCCTCCCCTCGCCTCCCCTCGCCTCCCCTCGCCTCCCCTCGCCTCGCCTCCCCTCGCCTCCCCTCGCCTCCCCTCGCCGCCCTCGCCGCCCCTCGCCGCCCCTCGCCGCCCCTCGCCTCCCTTCGCCTCCCCTCGCCTCCCTTCGCCTCCCCTCGCCTCCCTTCGCCTCCCCTCGCCTCCCCTCCCCTCGCCTCCCCTCGCCTCCCTCGCCTCCCCTCGCCTCCCCTCGCCTCCCCTCGCCTCCCCTCGCCTCGCCTCGCCTCGCCTCGCCTCGCCTCGCCCCTCTCCCCACTCTCCATAACAGTAGCACTGTGGTTAGCACCGTGGCTTCACAGCGCCAGGGACCCGGTTAGATTCCCGGCTTGGGTCACTGTCTGTGCGGAGTCTGCATGTTCTCCCCGTGTCTGCATGGGTTTCCTCCGGGGCTCCGGTTTCCTCCCACAAGTCCCGAAAGACGTGCTTGTTAGGTGCATTGGACATTCTGAATGCTCCCTCTCTGTACCTGAACAGGCGCCGGAATGTGGCGACTAGGGACTGTTTCACAGTAACTTCATTACAGTGATAATGTAAGCCTACTTGTGACACTAATGATTATTAATGAGATTGCAACAGATCTATATCTTAACCCATCCACCTGCCTCGCCTCTATCCCTTGACTGCCTTGAATAGCAAAAATCTATTGAACTCCGATTCAATTAAAACTGTTTGATCAAGCCCTTGCTTCTTGTGAATGACAATTCCAAACTGCTGTCCCAGTTTTGTATTGAGGTGTTGCTTTAACCTGTCTCCTGATTGACCCGACTTGGACTTTAAGGTTATTTTCCCCATGTCCTGGGCTCCCCACAGTGGGGAAAAAAATGTACTCGATAGATTCCTTCAAAAGCCTCAAAATCTTAATCAAATTATCCCTGAACCCTTCAAAATTCCCAGGAATACAAGCCTTTTTAAAGCAATTTCTCTTCATAATCATAGAATTTACAGTGCAGAAGGAGGCCATTTGGCCCATCGAGTCTGCACCGGCTCTTGGAAAGAGCACCCCCACTTAAGCCCACACCTCCACCCTGTCCCCGTAACCAGTAACCCCACCTAACCTAATGGCAATTTATCATGGCCAATCCACCTAACCTGCACATCTTTGGACTGTGGGAGGAAACCGGAGCACCCGGAAGAAACCCACGCACACACGGGGAGAACGTGCAGACTCCACACAGACAGTGAACCAAGCCGGGAATCTTACCTGGGACCCTGGAGCTGTGAAGCAATTGTGCTAGCTACTGTGCTACTGTGTCCCTTAATCTGTCCCCCGATTGGGCCTTTAAAAGCATAAGTATTTGGCTGTCGAAGGGTATTTGTAGAATGAAACCAAGATTAAACATTCTGTTAATAAGTAACATAACACCTCTACATACCTTTGGCATTGTTGCTGTATAATCAGTACTGAATGACTAATGGTCTGTTTGTTGCCTTTGTAGCACTCTTGTGGGGAAAAGTTAAAAGAAAGTTCAGGCTTTGCAAAGTAACCTTGTTGTAGTAGATGTACTGTTTGATACTGGACAAATTGAAAAGAGTGGTGATGCGTTTTCTCTCTCTCTCTCTCGTGCCCTGTCCCACTCTGCACCATTCCAAGGAAGAGGAGAGTAAAAAGTCTTGGGTTGTTTTAGCTTGTAACTGTGTTTCTGAGAGTTGGTCATCAACTCAGCCATTTCATCAGGTGCAAGTACATAGGTTGAGGAAAGAGGAGGAATGGGATTATTAAACTGAATATCCTCCCGATTAGTACTGGAAGTTTCCTTCTCCTGGGTTCCATGTATATTTGAGTTTGTATTCAGCTTATGATCAGCCAATGAATCATGCCTTCCATTGATGAACCCAGGGAACCAGCTGTCTTGTTTTCTATTGGGCAGGCTTAATTCTTAAGGAGCAATCATTTCCTAGAGTTTTTCCCCCTGTTTGGCTTATCTACCAATTATCATACTTGACCACCTTGATCTTAGACTTTTGGTTCAGACCAAGCATAGGATCAAGCCCGAGATCAGGTGTAATGCCTGTTGTTGCCAGCTTCAATCTAGTATGTCTCGTGGGGACCATGAATTGGATTCGATCTGAATTTGAATTATTTTTTTGGAGCAGGCAAGGAGATGGATGAAAGGAGTTGTCCTGTCCACTCTGAGCAATGGTTTTGTAATCCAGGGACAGAGGCTTAAAGGATGATGCATGGCTGTGAGCTCTGATGTATCCTTGCATACTCGTCTCATTATTCAGTAATGACTTTCTCTCTCTTTTCCCCCCCCCCCCCCCCCCCCCCCTCCCCCCCCCCCCCCCCCCCCCAACCAATTGTAGGGCGTGATTCAGCTGCCTTGTTGCACCGTGTCTGGACAAGGCCGTTCTCGCGAAATTCGCGATGCTCGAAATGTCTCACGGGATTCAACAGAAACGCGCGAGACATCGCGATCGGGATCTCGCAATCAACTGGACGTGATCCAGTTCAGCATATTTAAATGAGCTGTATGGCTCATACATGTTCACCAGATTTAATCGGTGCCTGGAACTCGACGGCAACCCTGGGAGACTTTGCCAGGGCACTGCTTAGTACTGATGCACACAAACATGGACCAGGCGTTATGTCAACTGGGGGAGGTCTCCTAGCCATTGGAGACCCCAAGTGGTCGGTGGCCGTCGCCATGTTGACATTGCCAGGAATCGAGCTGGGGTGGGCCTTGCCAGATTGGGGGGGTGGGTTGCCATGGACACCCCCCCCCCCCCCCCCCACCACCCCCAATGGGGTTGAGGGGGGGAGTGAGGGAACGGTTACAAATGGGGGAGGGGTGAGGAGATTGGGGCAGCCAGACAAAGTGGTGCCCCGATCTGCGAGGTGTCTTTTCTGCTGGCGAGCTTTCCTCTAAGTGAGGCCTTGGCCTCCCAAAAAAAGGCAAAAGAGCCGTTGAATAGCAGGGTGTTTCTCGGCGCTGCACGAACTGGAAAAGGCCCCGCTAAATGTGCCATTCAATGGACTTTAACTCAAGTGATGATGTTACCGGATTAGTAATCAAGAGTCCCAGGCTAATCCTCTGCGAATATGGGTTCAAATCCTACCAAGGCAGCTGGCGTAATTTAAAATTCAGTTAACAATTCTGGAATTGTAAGCTATCCTCAGTAATAGTGACCATGAAACTATCATTGATTTTTGCTAAAAACCCATCTGGTTCAGTAATGTCCTTTTGGGAAGGAAATCTGCCGTCCTTACCCGATCTGGTCTACACGTGACTCCAGACCCACAGCACTGTGGTTGACCCTCAACTGCCTAACCAATCAGCGTCAATTATGGTGGGCATCAACTACCCTGACCGTGCCAGATGTGGATGCCCACATCCCCAAACAGAATAAATCTCAAAGACAAACATTCACAATTATATTCCACGCCTGGCATCACTTCTAAACTCCAGCGGCTACGAGCCCCTTTCCCAATTAACCCCTTTCCCAGAATTGTCTTTGTTTCACTTTCGTCCAAAGATGTACAGGTTAGGTGGGGTTACGGGAGTAGGGCAGGGGAGTGTTCTTTCAGAGAGTTGGTGCACACTCGATGGGCCGATTCCAGCACTGTAGGGATGCTATGAGAGCTCTCGTATAATAAAGAAGAAGCGATTAAGTTTATTCCTTTTGCAAAAAAAAAAATGTAAACAATCGTTCTAAAATAAATTTAGAGTACCCAATTATTTTTTTCCAATTAAGGGGCAGTTTAGCGAGGCCAATCCACCTAACCACATCTTTTGGGCTGTGGGGGTGAAACCCACGCAGACATAGGGAGAATATGCAAATTCCACCCCGACAGTAACCCGGGGCCGGGATCGAATTTGAGTGCGAACTACCGCACACCACCATGCTGCCCTTAAGTTTATTCCTGTTATTTCATGGAGTGGTTGCTGTGCGTACCATGTTGTAGGAGTTATGGTTCACTGCTCTCCCGAGATATTTTAATAATGTAAACTCAACAAATTGAGAATCAAAATCTTCGAAGCTATGGGGAGAAGGTATTAATTATTGTTATCGATCTTCAGGACCTCTGTCCATCACAAATTATTCACTCAATATCTAATCAATTTTGAAGTCGTTTTCATAGACTTGAAAGACCCAGGGGTAATAATCTCAAAGTATTTCCTCGGTTTTTTCTCTTAAGGTACACGTTGGAGAAGCTGGTTCTTCGAGTCCTGTCTGAGGATCTGGTGTGATTGTCATTCAAGGAACTTTTTAACAAGCATCTTGCTTTAGAATTTGTGGTTCACTGGAATGCCTCCTGGCCCACTCTCTGTCACGTTCCCACTTGAGAAAGCTCATGTTTTCTTCTTTCTCTTGAAGGCCTTGGCGGTGTGTTTGCGAGCGCCAGTGTCCGAATCGCTCTCCCTCCCACTTGAGAAAGCTCATGTTTTCTTCTTTCTCTTGAAGGCCTTGGCGGTGTGTTTGCGAGCGCCAGTGTCCGAATCGCTCTCCCGATTACAAAGAGATCAGCTGCAAAAATTTGCTCAGTATTTGATCAGCGAGCTGCCTCAGCAGGTAAGAAATTACTGACTAACCAGTGAAGACCTTTGGAATTGGCTGAAGATCCTGACGCCATTTCACTGTCGTTTGCGAATGGGTGAACAAAGCTAGCTTGTAAAAAAAAAAAAAAAAAAATATTAAGCAAAGCTTTCAAATTGTTCGAAATGTAACTTTGTCAAAATGATCACAGTTTACAATGTACACTGTAACCTCTCCAGTTCAAATATTTATTTCTGCGAGACTCCAGTTGTCAGGAAATATTTTCAGCAGACTCACAGTATCATTTTAGCGCAGTGTGTTACGATGGAAATAGGGAAGATCAAGTATTTGGCTGAGTAGAACAATTCTTGTTACTGCCTTCCGATGTTCTGTCACTGTTTTATGTTTCAGGTGATTTGTTTGCTGTGATGTTTTCTGGTTCTCTCGCTTCTGGTTAGGCCTTCTAACCAAATTCATTAATCCCCCTGCCAAACATCCAAAATCCAGAAGTGTCTCTGTCCCAATCATTCCATCATTCCAGACTGGCGAGGTTACAGTGTACTTTATTTAGCTGACTGAGAGGCTTGTAATCGGGACACTGGAGATGATTCTCATTGCTTGCTGGAGTTTCATACGGTGTCTGGGGCTACAAGAGGAGTAACAGGAATTATTGCAGTTATGGTTGTATTATTTATTGATCGGATGCAGATTTGTTTTTGCGATGTCAAATTTATTTTGCGCAGAGAGGTTGCTGCTTGAAAGTATTGAAAAAAG
>NC_092734.1:13269461-13298381 GCF_047496885.1 Scyliorhinus torazame
GCAATGATAACCATATTAAAAATTGGAATCTGGCGGAATCCCAGGCTAACTGTGTATAAACGAGAGTCAAATGCAGCCCTTACCGTGGGTGGGTGGGGGGAGGAAGAGGAGAACTGGTCCAATATATTTTTTGAATCTGACCTAAAGTTGTGCTTAGAATATTGCAGAACTCTTGTTAGTTTGGAGAGCATTGAGTAAACCTTTTGTTAAATTCTTGCTTTATGTCCTCATTTTCCCTCTCTCTCTTGTCTCCTTTCCTTGGAAGATCCTCCCCACTGCACAGAGGCTCCTGGATGAGTTACTTTCGTCCCAATCAACCGCAATCAACACCGTCTGTGGGGCCCCAGGTAATCGACATCTGATTATAATTTGTTTTATAGTTTGCCGTTTTACATAGAAGTGACAGCAATAACGCGCTGGATGTCATTCAAAGGAGGTTGACGGGGTTGGATGTGGAGAGGATGTTTCCTCTAGTGGGAGGATCTAGAACTGGGGACGGGGGGGGGGTCACCCTTCAAAAATCAGGGGTCGCCCGTTTAAAACGGAGATGTGGCAACAAATCTTTCATCGAGGATGGTGAGTCTTTGGAACGCTCTTCCTGAAAAGGCGATGCAAGCAGAGAATTTATTTCAGGCAGAGTTGGATAGGTTCCCAGCCAGCAAGGAGGTTATTGGGGGTAGACGGGGTGCAGATTTGAGGCTACTGTCAGATCAGCCATGATCTTCTTAAATGGTGGAGTATGGTTGAGGGGCTGAATGGCCTAACCTCATTCGTGTGGCACCTTCCTCTGTTCGTGATCTCTAGTTTGCTCGGAGGTGTCAGGAGCGGTAGAGGTGTCAATATCAATGGATTGCAGAATGGTTACAGCACAGAATGAAGCCATTTGACCCATCATGCCGGCAGTGGTTCTCTGGAAGAAGAGAACAACCCCTCCCCTCTCCATCAGACACCCCCTCCCCCCCCCCTGCATCAGATAAAACTCCAACGGGGAGGGTATAAATACGATGAGAGCAAGAATGCTTTTTGATGCAATTGGTCATGAATGATAGGCCCACAAAGGCGAGCTTTCATCCACACTTTACCGTTGCAAGTAATTAGGATGATGTCCACAATTTAGGCTCTCAGACTGGTGACCCATAATCTAATACCCATGATGTAGAGATGCCGGCGTTGGACTGGGGTGAGCACAGTAAGAAGTCTTACACCAGGTTAAAGTCCAACAGGCTTGTTTTGAATCACTAGCTTTTGGAGTGCAGGTTTGAGTAGGAGCTGTGCTCCGAAGGCTAGTGATTCGAAACAATCCTGTTGGACTTTAACCTGGTGTTGTAAGCCTTCTCACTATAATCTAATACTGCCACGCTGGCAGCAATTTCTTTGCTATGTTAAATGTTCTCATTGCTCTACTAGAATTATCAGAGCTATTGAATGCTGGCTGGGCTTTACAAATTTAAACTGCAGCAAGGAGAGCATGCATGATTGGGAAATTGTAGAATTCCGACATATAAACCTTCACGGGCCAAGGAAAGTCTCTGGTGGGTTATAGATCCTTCATTAGCTCTTCCACTGGAAAAAGAAAGTCACGGATACATGTTCAGTAAAGCTCTAGGTTTGGAGACTTTATTCCCCTTGCTTTTATCTTCATGCATGATCTCCAGTGTCTGTGTGTTGTACACGTCGCACAACCTAACTCAACGTCACGTTTCCTACACACGGGAGCAAAATGGAGAACTTTGCCGAACCAAATGCCAGAACCCACAAAATAAACAAACTCTGCCTCCTCCTCTTGAAGTCGAGATTTGACAGCCACGGACCCTCTGACTAATGTGCAAGCTTTCAAAATACCGCAATAGATTTTCACCCCAGCAAACTCGCTGGTGGAGCATGGTTACCAGTATAATCGGCATTGTCATGAGGATTTATCAAGGGGCTCATGGTTTACTGAGCTGGGGCTCCGAGGCTTGGGTATACCGTGCTGGTCACGTTTCTTGTCAAATTTGTTACTGTCATTCCCATTGGCGGGGGAGACCTGTAATGTGCTGTAAGGGCGGCACAGTGGTTAGCACTGTTGCTTCACAGCGCCAGGGTCCCGGGAGCGATTCCTGGCTTGAGTCAATCTGTGCGGATTCTGTATGTTCTCCCCGGGTCTGTGTGGGTTTCCTCCGGGTGCTCCGGTTTCCCCCCCACAAGTCCCGAAAGACGTGCTTGTTAGGTGAATTGGACGTTCTGAATCCTCCCTCCGCGTACCCGAACTGGCGCCGGAATGTGGCGACTAGGAGATTTTCACAGTCACTTCATTGCAGTGTTAATGTAAGCCTACTTGTGACAGTAAAGATTATTATCATTATTAATATCTTGTACTTTAAAAAAAAGTCTTGTCACGGGTTGCGGCTGTTGCTGGCGGGGCTAGCATTTATTGCCCATCCCTAATTTCCCTTTGTAATGAGTGATTTGCTGGGCCATTTCAGAGGGCTTTTAAGAGTTAACCACATTGGCCAAACAGGTATATTTTTTTAAATTGTCTAACTCTGCTGCCAGCCTTTATCTGTGGAAAACCTCAAATTCATTTGAAAAAGTTGATTGCTGTTGACAGATCCCACTGCCGGGCCATCTGCGTCCGACCAGAGCACCTGGTACCTTGACGAATCTACGCTTAGCGACAACATCAAGAAAACCCTCCACAAGTTCTGTGGCCCCTCTCCTGTGGTGTTCAGGTAATTATTTTCCTTAATCCCTTCTTCCATTGGCGTGCCTGGATGCCGTATTTCTCCCTCCGTGTCAGCTGTGGCCCAGCGGGTAGCACTCTCATCTCTTGAGTCAGGTGGTCGTGGGATTTAGTGCCCCCTCACTCCAGAGGCAATGATCAAAGCTGCCGGTCGGTGCAGCACTGAGGGCGCCCTGCCGCACTGCTTCGAAGTCCATCTTCCAGACGAGACATTGAACCGAGGCCTCAGCTGCCCTCTCTGTATCCCGCGGCACCGTTTTGAAGAAGACCGGGGGGAGTTCTCCCAGTATCCTGGCCGACAGTTATCCCTCAGCCAGCATCACAAAAACAAAACAAACAGATTTTCTGGTCATTAAAACAATGCTGTTTGCGGGAGCTTGCTGTGCTCAAAGCAGCTGCCACATGTCCTACATTACAACAGTGATTACACTTCCAAAAGCACTTCATTGGCTGTGAAGAGCTTTGGGATGCCCCGAGGCGATGAAAAACATTATAGAAATGCCAGACTGTGCCTCTCTTAAAAAGAGAATTCACCCGAGAAGATGCACGGAGTTTTGTGTCCCGATTAACAATTTGAACCAAAATATACATTGATCACGGTGCCCAGGTAAGAGCTGAGGGTTAATTGTAACACTTGTCAGTACATTTTCCTGTTGGAACAGAATCGATTTGTGTTTTAGTGAGCCGTCTTTTTTTTTTTTTTAAATATGTTTTATTGAAACTTTTTTCCCAAACAACAATTTTTCCCCTCTTACAAAGCAAACGCAACAATAATACAGAAATTTTTAACAATACACAAGTAACAAAACCCCTTTATCTTTGACCTAAACTAAACTAAACCACCCCCCCCCCCCCCCCCCCCCCCCTCCCCCCCCGGGTTGCTGCTGCTGGTCATCTGCCTTCCCTCTAACATTCCCCTCGGTATTCGAGAAATGGCTGCCACCGCCTGGTGAACCCTTGAGCCGATCCTCTCAGGGCAAACTTTATCTGCTCCAGTTTAATGAACCCCGCCATATTATTTACCCAGGCCTCCAGTCCGGGGGGTTTCGCCTCCTTCCACATGAGTAGGATCCTGCGCCGGGCTACTAGGGACGCAAAGGCCACAACGTCGGCCTCTTTCGCCTCCTGCACTCCTGGCTCTTCCGCAACTCCAAATAGAGCTAACCCCCAGCCTGGTTTGACCCGGGCCTTCACCACCCGCGAAATCACTCCCGTCACTCCCTTCCAATACCCTTCCAGTGCCGGACACGCCCAAAACATATGTGCGTGGTTTGCCGGGCTCCCGCCTCACCTCCCACATTTGTCCTCCACTCCAAAGAACCTGCTCAATCTTGCTCCCGTTATGTGTGCTCTATGTAGTACCTTAAATTGAATCAGGCTAAGCCTGGCGCATGAGGAAGAGGAATTTACCCTGCTTAGGGCATCAGCCCACATACCCTCCTCTATCTCCTCCCCTAGTTCTTCTTCCCACTTTCCTTTTAGTTCGCCCACCGACTCCTCCCCCTCTTCCCTCATCTCTGGGTAAATCTCTGACACCTTGCCCTCTCCGACCCACACCCCTGAAAGCACCCTGTCCTGAATCCCCTGTGTCGGGAGCAGCGGAAATTCCCTCACCTGTTGTCTAGTAAACGCCCTCACCTGCATATATCTCAAGAAATTTCCCCGGGGCAACTTATACTTTTCCTCCAATGCTCCCAAGCTCGCAAAAGTCCCATCTATAAATACATCTCCCACCCTCCTAATTCCCAACTGGTACCAGCTCTGAAATCCTCCATCCATTCTTCCTGGGGCGAACCTATGGTTGTTCCTGATTGGGGACCCCACCAGGGCTCCCCGCACCCCTCTCTGTCGCCTCCACTGTCCCCAGATATTCAATGTTGCCGCCACCACCGGGTTCGTGGTAAACTTTTTAGGTGAGATCGGTAGCGGCGCCGTCACCAGCGCCTCTAAACTCGTCCCTTTACAGGACTTTCTCTCCAGTCTTTTCCATGCCGCTCCCTCACCCTCCATCATCCATTTACGTATCATTGCCACATTGGCAGTCCAATAGTAATCGCCCAAGTTCGGTAGTGCCAATCCTCCTCTGTCCCTACTACGCTGAAGGAACCCCCTCCTTACTCTCGGAACTTTCCCTGCCCACACTAAGCTCGTGATGCTCCTGTCTATTTTATTAAAAAAGGTCTTGGTGATTAGTATAGGGAGACATTGAAATACAAATAAGAACCTCGGGAGGACCATCATCTTAATTGCTTGCACCCTGCCCGCCAGCGATAGAGGCTGCATGTCCCACCTCTTGAAGTCCTCCTCCATTTGTTCTACCAACCGTGTCAGATTAAGTCTGTGCAAGGTTCCCCAGCTCCTAGCGATCTGAATCCCCAGGTATCGGAAGTTTCTTTCCACTTTCCTTAGAGGCAAGCCTTCTATCTCTCTACTCTGGTCCCCTGGATGTATCACAAATAATTCACTCTTCCCCATGTTTTAGTGAGCCGTCTTAAGGATGTCTCGGAGCGCTTCACAGTGAATTTGCCTTTTTGAAGTGCAGTCCGTATAATCCGGAGGCAGAGCCAATTGACGTGCAAAAACAAAGCTCAATGACCATCAGCAAAATGCACAACCCCTCTGCCCACCTCCCGGGCTTTGACACTAATATTGGATTGCGGCATCAATGATGTCATCAGATAATGCTGCCAATGATGTCATCAGATAATGCCATGATAATGCCACCAATTATGGTCCACCAATTATGGATTTCTGATCCCCCCCCCCCCCCCCCCCCCCCACCCTCTTAAATCTTCTCTGCTCTCCCTCCCGGCTGCGCCCCCCCCCCCCCCCCCCCCCCCCCCCCCCCCCTCCCAACCCCCCCCCCCCCCCCCCGAGGCCTGCCCTTCCAGGTCCGCCCCGCGCTTGGCCCTAGCCCGCCCCTTCTCCTACTCTCCCTGGTGCCCCCCGACCTACGGTAACTACGTTGACCCCTGCCCTTAGTGCCTGGCTGTCTCCCGCCCGAATGCTCGGGCCCTCCCCCCACACCCCAAAGACCCATTAACCTGATTGTATCTCCCCGTGCCCTTTCAAGTCCCTTACCCAGCCCCTAGCCCATCCCCCTATCAGAGGCCCCGGTCTCCCGCCAAAAGGCTGAATACAATCTTAAATAAAACATTACAGTGCAGGATAATTTAACGGACCGCCGCCACACAACAGCTCTGTGAGCCCAGAGTCCTTTAGTTCAAGTCCAGCTTCTTCTTTTAATAAAAGTCCATTTCTAGCCAAAACAAGTTAGGTTAACATACCGCCGCCACTGTAGAGCATTGAAAAACAAACCAAATGTCCATTAGTTCAAGTCCAGCTTCCTCTCTTTAATCAAGGTCCAAACCTGTTCTGGTGTCTCGAAGTAGTAATGAAGTTCCGCAAACGTCACCCAAAGCTCCGCAGGGTACAGCATTCCAAATCTCACCTGCTTTTTGAGGAGGGCTGCCTTTACCTTGATGAATCCTGCACGCCTCTTGGCCAGCTCCGCTCCCAAGTCCTGGTAGATGCGCACCTCGCAGTTCTCCCATCTGCTGCTCCTCTCCGCCTTGGCCCATCGCAGCACCCGATCCCTGTCGGCAAGCCGGTGAAAGCGAACCACCAAGGGCTTCCTAGCGGGTCTCTATGCGCCCCATCCAACTCCAGGGGTCGAGGGAAGGCCTCCGGTCCCATCAGCGCCTCGAGCATACCCATCACGTATGCGCCCGCATCCGATCCCTCACAGCCCTCGGGGAGGCCCACGATCCTCCGGTTCTGCCTCCTGGCTCTGTTCCCCAGCTCTTCAAGCTGCTCCTGCATCCTCCTCTGGCGGGCGTTCAGCTCCTCTACCTCGTGCTCCAGCTCGGTTACTGTGTCCGCCTGGGCGGAGAGCTTCACCTCGACCTCCCTGAGCGCCTTCTCTTGGACCGCCTGCGCCTCGACCATTCGATCCATCACCGCCCTCATCGGGTCCAACGTGTCCCTCTTCAAGTCGGCGAAGCAGCTCCGGAAAAACTCCATCTGCTGCTCCCTTGGCCAGTGAGCCTCCGCTCCCTGTTCCCTGCTGGCCGCCATGCTTCGCCGCCCGGTCAGAGGTCCCCGCTGCCCCCGCTTCGAACTTCGCCGCTCCACTCGACCACTTCTGGTCCGACTGTCCATACCCCGGGAGGAAAACCTCTTCTTTTCGTCTCCTCCACCGATTCAGGCCGCCAGGTCCCGAGGAAATCCTGCAAAATAGGTCCGTTGGCCCATCGTGGGCGGGAGCGATCCGACCTGCGACCTGCTTCCTCGAGGGCACCACCGGAAGTCCTCCATCCACATTTCTGTCTGTCCACCGTAATCCTTGGCTCCCTTGTCAAGAAAATGTCTTAACTCGGCCGTAAATGGATTCAACGACCCAGCCTTCACTACTCCCTGTGGAAGAGATCTCCACAGACTAATGAGTACAGCAGTGACTTTCATAACTTTTAGCTACTGGATTAACACTCCTCCAAGCCAGCTACACACATTACCCTGGTGCCATGCCCAAGGATCGCCCGTCTCCCTGGTCTGTACAGTTTGTACCTTCTCACCTCACGTACTGTGACAGTATTAATATTCCAGCAATAAAACATTCAGATGCCTCCTTGATTGTAATCACGCGAAGATACCGAAATATACCTTTGAGCACAGTTTAATAAAAACAGAAATAAAATCAAAGCTATCAATTCTGCGAGTAATTTTCTCCAACCGTTAACGGTTCTATTTATTTATTCCTGTTAATGTAGCCCATCTTAATCTAAGATGACTCATTCTAATTTAGCCCAACATGTTGATTTAATCCAATCTAAGATTCAGCTATATTGCAGATGAACCTAATCTAATTGAACCCATCTTTTCTTAATGGCACTTGAGAATAAACTGTTGATAATGGCATGAGTCAGTGTCCTCTTTTGATGAGGTTACAGTGCCATGAATTTCATATCATACTGGTGCGTGATAACTGATATAAACTGTGACTTGGACAACCCGGAGCAGCAGACACATGGGAGCACTGCCCTTTCTAAGCTCCCGTCCAAGTCACACACACTACTCTGACCTGGAAATCTATCACTGTTCCTTCAATGTCACTGTGTCCAAGACCTGGAGCTCGCTCCCTCCCTATAACACCACCATGGCTGCGCATGGACCGCAGCGGTTCAACAAGGCGGCTCCCCACCACATTCCCGAGGGGCAATTAGGAATGGGCAAGAGCCTCGAGTCCAGCTCAAAATGAATGTTCCTTTTTAACATTTTTATTGTGTATCTTTTAACATTAAAACCATAATAAATTGGGAGAGCATTATGTTCCTAATTCTTTGGCGGGGCGTGCGTTTGCAAATGTTTTGAAGTCAGTTCACGTCTGCTAACGTACGCTCAGCGGCCGCGGTTAAAATTCACATTTGTGTTTTCAGCTCGGCATTTAGATCCATGGAATGATCCATTCGACCGGCACAGGAGGAGGCCATTCGGCCCGTTGCCCTTGTGTGGGCTCCATTGAGTGGGCTCTTTCTCTGCAGCCGCGCCAGCTAGTTGTCTCATTTTATAATTGTTTTATTTGATCTCCCTGCAGCGATGTTAACTCTCTGTATTTATCATCGACGGAGCCGCCAGCGGCTGCAGAGTGGGCTTGCCTCCTGCGGCCCCTTCGCGGGCGAGAGCCAGAGGGCATCTGGAACCTTCTATCAATTGTCCGCGAAATGTTCAAACGGCGCGACAGTAACGCAGCCCCCCTCCTCGAAATTCTCACCGATCAGTGTTTGACCTACGAGCAGGTAAGGCTTTGGGTAAATCCGGTCCCTGTGAACACCATTCATCCCGCTGTCGTCCGCTTAACTGTGGGAAGCGTGATTCAGTTACCTGCTGTGGGCGAGGGAGCGAGGAAGCGAGGAAAGGTCACTCTTTGCAACGGAAATAGGAACAGAAACATTTTATAACACAAGGAGGCTATTTGGCCCATCCTATTGGTGCTGGATTGCAGCGTTAGCAACGGTGTAACAGTGAAGTGAGGAAAGCAGTTTGGGATCCGCACTGTATCAGTTTCATTAGTTTGAAACATGCAGAATATGGAGTGTCACTTTGCTTAAGTATTGGCGCTGGCTTGAACCCACCTTGCAGCGAATGCCTGGGACCTCTTGCACTCCCTGTGCAGAGCTTATGTGAATACTCTTGAGTGTATGAAACCCGTCCCATACATTTGAAACAATGGCCAAGCAGAAGCAATGGCCTGGACATGCCTATACACATTTACTCAGAGCTGTGACTCATATCGTCTGCTCTGAGAGTACCATGATGTGGAGATGCCGGCGTTGGACTGGGGTGAGCACAGTACGAAGTCTTACAACACCAGGTTAAAGTCCAACAGGTTTGTTTCGATGTCACTAGCTTTCGGAGCGCTGCTCCTTCCTCAGGTGAATGAAGAGGTCTGTTCCAGAAACACATATATAGACAAATTCAAAGATGCCAAACAATGCTTGGAATGCGAGCATTAGCAGGTGATTAAATCTTTACAGATCCAGAGATGGGGTAACCCCAGGTTAAAGAGGTGTGAATTGTCTCAAGCCAGGACAGTTGGTAGGATTTTGCAGGCCAGGTGGTGGGGATGAATGTAATGTGACATGAATCCCAGGTCCCGGTTGAGGCCGCACTCATGTGTGCGGAACTTGGCTATAAGCTTCTGCTCGGCGATTCTGCGTTGTCGCGCGTCCTGAAGGCCGCCTTGGAGAGCGCTTACCCGGAGATCAGAGACCGAATGCCCTTGACTGCTGAAGTGTTCCCCGACTGGAAGGGAACATTCCTGCCTGGTGATTGTTGCGCGATGTCCGTTCATTCGTTGTCGCAGCGTCTGCATGGTCTCGCCAATGTACCACGCTTCGGGACATCCTTTCCTGCAGCGTATGAGGTAGACAACGTTGGCCGAGTCGCACGAGTATGTACCGCGTACCTGGTGGGTGGTGTTCTCACGTGTAATGGTGGTATCCATGTCGATGATCCATGTCGTTGACCCGTGACAACGCAGAATCGCCGAGCCGAAACGTATAGCCAAGTTCCGCACACGTGAGTGCGGCCTCAACCGGGACCTGGGATTCATGTCGCATTACATTCATCCCCCACCATCTGGCCTGCGAAATCCTACCAACTGTCCTGGCTTGAGACAATTCACACCTCTTTAACCTGGGGTTACCCCATCTCTGGATCTGTAAAGATTTAATCACCTGCTAATGCTCGCATTCCTAGCATTGTTTGGCATCTTTGAATTTGTCTATATATGTGTTTCTGGAACAGACCTCTTCATTCACCTGAGGAAGGAGCAGCGCTCCGAAAGCTAGTGACATCGAAACAAACCTGTTGGACTTTAACCTGGTGTTGTAAGACTTCGTACTGAGAGTACCAGGCAGTACAAACACAGGCTCAGACTGGTTGCATAACACTCGTGTGTAAACCTACTATTAAGTAACCAGCCATGTAATTTTCCACCAGACCAATAATGTTTCCCTTGGTATTACCCGGTCTGAGTGGGTGAGTCGCCATCAAGACCGGGGCCTGGTACAGGTCTGGAACCTCCGAGCAGTCGGAGATTACTACATCCTCCTTGCTGAAGCTGGCAACTTTCTTGTTTTGCATGTTGGATTCAGGTTGCCTCTTGAAACTGCACCTCATCAGCTGAAATTACAGCTTTTTAAACAACCTTTTCTGTGTTACAAAGCCAGGGCTCAGAGTGTGGGTCAGGGGCAAACCCCTAATCCAGCTCCTTGCCTGCTCCAAAAACCAATTCAAACTCAAATTGAATCCAATTCATGGTCCCCACAAGAGAGATCTGAGCCAAAAGGCCGAGGAATGATGAAATTACTGCTTTGATGCCATCCAAGCATCCATGGGCGATGCCAATGTTCCCTCCCTGTGGGCGAGACTTCCACACTAACAACAGAGAAAATAAGCCATCAAGGCAGCATTTAGGAGGTTCCCACCCAGGACCTTGCATAACCTTTGATCTTGTTCCTCTAACCTTTAACCTCATTGCAGGTGCTTTAACGCCACACTTCTAATGAAGCCAGCATTCTGAAAAGAGTCTGCTGTATAACTTCCACGTTGATGCTGAGGGGGCGAATGTTTCTCCTCATGGGGGTTTCTAGAACCAGGGGCATAGAGTGTAAAAGGTCGCCAATTTAAAATGGAGAAGGGGAGTAAACTGACTTTGAACCCCATGATATTCAATGGCGTTACCATCACCGAATCGCCCACTATCAACATCCTGGGGGTTACCATTGACCAGAAACTGAACTGGACTGTGTAATGTTATATACATGCAGGTGTTGCCAAGCCCCTTCAGCCCATTCCCATGGATGTAGCGGTGCTAAGGGTTACAGGTCTCTTCGCACAGGAAGAACGTGTTCGAGCTTTCTGTTCAATTTCCACGTCCAATCCAGGCCATCAGAAATAACTTCTCCCTGTTTCCTTCAGGTGGCTTCGCTAACGCCCTTTTTCTCAATAGTTCAATAGTGGTGGAATAATCCATCCTGAGCCCCCATAGTAGACACGCTGACTGTACTGACAGTTCCAATCTCCTGGAGTAGGAGCATTTCAGGTTAGGTGCTAGTTCTAAAGTCTTCCCTTGTAATCCCATATTCATCACTTCTGAGAGTATTGTGTGGTTCCTCACTTGTTTAGGAGTGACTGATGTGTTGTCTACTTTGGGAAGATATTCCCATTTGAGTGGACTGACAAACTACCCAGCAGTGGTAATCCTGAAAGTCCATTTGCATTACCGTATAGATTGACTTAATGGTGTAAGCATGTGCCATATAAATACTGTGGCTACCAGAGCAGGTCAAAGACGAGGAATTCTACGGCGAGTAACTCACCTCCTGACTCCCCAAAGCATGTCCACCATCTACAAGGCACAAATCAGGAGGGTAATGACTCTCCACTTGCCTGGATGAGTGCAGCTCCAACAACACGAGAAACTCGACACTATCCAGGACAAAGTAGCCCCGCTTGATTGCTCCCCCTCCCACAAACATTCAAATCCTCCACCACCGACGAACAGTGGCAGCCGCGTGTACCATCTGCAAGATACACTGCACAAACTCACCAAGGCTCCCTCGGCAGCACCTTCCAAACCCATGACCACTACCATCCAGAAGGGCAGCAGATACCTGGGAATACCACCACCTGGAGGTTCCCCTCCTAGCTACTCATCAGCCTGCCTTGTGGAATATGTCGGCCGCTCCTTCACTGTCACTGGGTCAAAATCCTGGAACTCCCTCCCAGACAGAACTCTGGGTGCACCTACACCGCATGGAATGCAGCGGTTCAAGAAGGCAGCTCACTGCCTCTCAAGGGCAACTAGGGGTGGGCAGTACGTGCTGGCCTAACCAGCGAGGCCCACATCCCGTAAATTAAAAAAATGAAAGCTGTCCCGACCGACTTTGGATTAGAACGTTGTGGGTTCATTCCCCACTCCAGGACTGGAGCATCTTGTCTAGAGCTGACTCGGGCCTGTTCTGAGGGGGTTTTGCATTGCAGAAGATGCCAACTTTCAAATGAGACATAAACTGAGCCCTCAATCTGCCTGTTCAGGAGGAGCTAAAATATCCATGGGTGGGGGGGGGAAACAAAACCGAGTGCTCCCTCCTCGCATCCTGACCGACTCTTTGACGTTCAATCGAAACAGGCTAATTGGCCATTTAATAATAATAATAACAATCTTTTATTGTCACAAGTATGAAGTTACTGTGAAAAGCCCCTGCTGGCCTTGTTCTGCATTACAACCCAGCTGTCTAGCCCACTGAGCTAAACCAGCCCTCTACCTAATTTGTGTGATCCTGCTGTACACAATATGACTGCATTGTTTGCCAAGAAAGTCTGGTGACTCCACAGTACGCGTCTCCAGTAGCACCAGCAAAGTGGTTGATTCTTAACAGCCGTCTGATGCGGTTTGGCA
Organism: Scyliorhinus torazame; assembly: GCF_047496885.1. Taxonomy (NCBI): domain Eukaryota; kingdom Metazoa; phylum Chordata; class Chondrichthyes; order Carcharhiniformes; family Scyliorhinidae; genus Scyliorhinus; species Scyliorhinus torazame. The sequence continues at coordinate 13,282,148 of NC_092734.1, forward strand.
CGCTTAAAACCGCGCGAGAGCCGAGCACAGATGAAATGCTCAAGTTTAATGTCCATTTCTACGATGTCATAACATACACCAGTATATCATGATGCAGACACACACTGATGGACACACAGTGGGACCAATCAACATACACAACACCGCAGCCAATCACCAGTGAGCGCACACGCACTATAAAGACAGGGGGCATCAGAGTTCCCGCTCATTCGAGTAGCAGCCAGCTCGGAGCACAGAGCTCACAGCCTGCAACACAGACATTCACCATGTGCTGAGTGCATCAACTGGTTAGGACAAGGCAAAGGTCTTTAGTTAAAGCTGGTATCGTATTTACCCACAGTTCAAGTATGTTTAAATAGTTAACCTTTTAATAAAATAGTGTTGCACTACTTCAAGTGTTGGTGACCTGTATGTGATCCAGAACACCCAACACATCATACGACAAACTAAAACTCCCAAGATGTTTAGCTGACGATTTCTTTTCCAATTTCTTTCATCTGCAGATAATTGGGTGGTGGTACAGCGTGCGGACCTCCGCGTCGCACAGTAGCGCCAGCGGTCACACTGGCCGTAGTAATGGCCAGTCCGAAGTGGCAGCCCACGCGTGTGCCAGCATGTGCGACGAGATGGTGGTCTTGTGGAGGCTGGCAGTCCTGGACCCCACCATGAGTCCTCACAGGTAATTGAATGTCCTTATTATCTTTGAGAGAAGCCGAGATATTTTCCCCGAGTCCGGGGCCCCCCAGCACCATTGAAGAGAGTAACTCAAAACCTTTGGGCATGTTGAGCGTGAGTATTACAACAAACACCTGCATTTTCTGATGGCTTGACTGGTTGTGATTTTGGTTTATTTAAAATGTGTCGCAGCCAATGGAGTGGGTTCGAATTAAAAGAGAAAGATAGTGAAGGAGGATTAGAGACCGCGTGTCCTGGAAATCTAGGGCCTGAATAAAAAGATTTCCATTTGTGAGGCACCAATCATGACCTTCGGTTACCCAAAGTGTTTCACAGTCGGTGAAGTATAATCATTGTTGTAACAAAGAGTCTGGAGTATGAAAATACTTGCTTTAAATTCCGGAACTGTCTCCCTTTGGAAAGCCTGGAAATATCTCCATGTGACCTTGAGGCCTGCGTTCCCACAACATAGCAAGGGATTTCCCGGACTAATTTTTCGCCTGTTGTCCTTGGGGTTTTCCTTTCTGTCTTTTTATTCTGCCCTGGGATGTGAGCGTCACTGGCAAGTCCCGTATCCCTAATTGCCCTTGAGAAGGTGGTGGGGAGCCGCCTTCATGGACCCCTGCAGTCCAGATGGTGTAGGCGCAGCCACTGTGCTGTTAGCGAGGGAGTTCCAGGATTTTGGCCCAGTAAGGGAACGGGGATATATTTCTCAGCAAAATTGCCTTGCGTGGACGTGACGATGCATCAATGCAAACACAACAGGTAGTAGATGCAGACCTGGAGACTACAGTGTTGAATTGATTGGGGCCTTTTTAAAAAAAAAAAAAAAAGTGCTCTTTAAAAATTAGTCATCCATTGCAGAAGTTGCTCAAATCAAAAATAAATTGAATTGGATAGAAACATACATAGAAAATAGAAGCAGGAGGAGGCCATTCGGCCCTTCCAGCCTGCTCCGCCATTCATCATGATCATGGCTGATCATCCAAGTTCAATACCCTGATCCCTCCTTTCTCCCCCCCCCCTTCTTGGAAAGAGCACCTACCTAAGCCCACACCTCCACCCTATCCCCATAACCCAGTAACCCCACCCAACACTAAGGGCAATTTAGAATTTTGGACACTAAGGGCAATTTATCATGGTCAATCCACCTAACCTGCACATCTTTGGACTGCGGGAGGAAACCGGAGCACCCGGAGGAAACCCACGCAGACGCGGGGAGAACGTGCAAACTCTACGTAGTCACCCGAGTCTGGAATTGAACCCAGGTCCCTGGGCGCAATGAGGCAGCAGCGCTAACCACTGTGTCACTGTGAATGTAGCAGAACTTTCTTTGTGGTATGCAAAACTTGCTTCAAACCCTTTTGTTGCATTTAATTTTATTTGTTGGCGTTGCAGGAGGAAAGAGCTTTGCTCACAGCTCAGGCAGTGGCACCTGAAGGTGATTGAAATTGTGAAGCGGGGCCAGCATCGTAAGTCGCTGGACAAACTCTTCCAAGGCTTTAAGCCTGCCGTGGAGGCCTGCTACTTCAGTTGGGAAGAGGCCTTCCCCGTCCCGGGTATCACCTACAACAGCACTGAGAAGAAGAGCAGCTTCTGCTGGGCCAAGGCCATGCAGCACAAGGGCGGCAAGGCCTGCGGTGAGGCACCGAGCGCCGAGCTGGCCTGTGAGGCCAGTGGCACGGCGCCGCCAAAAGCCCAAGGGCTGGAGGCTGCCGGGGCCAAGCTGGCATCCGTCAGCAAAAGCAGGAGCCCGCAGGAAATGGCCGTCCGGCCTAAAGACAGCGTGGCCAAACGGAAAGCTACCTCCGACGCCTCTTGGTCCACTCTGAGCCGGGCGCCGACAGACGGCGACAAGCCCGTCTATAAGCCGAGCGCAACCAAATGTAAACTACCTCAGGGGAAGTGCTCTGCCAACAAACATTCAGGGAAAAGAAGGACCAGCAGTGAGGACAGCTCATTGGAGCCTGACTTGGCGGAACTCGGCCTAGACGACGGGAATCTTGCCCTCGGGGCCGAAGCTTGCAACACCTTTGACTTTGACGATGGTCCAAGCAACAGCTACAAGGGCTTGTATCCAGACGAGAATGAAGGTTTCTTTGCCGAAACCTTTGACCCCGAAACGAACGACGCCTCGGCGAAGGGGCCGGCTGGAGAACCGGTTGAAGAAATGAGCAACAGCGAACAAGAAGCTCTGGGGGAGAATGACTCCTTATCGAAAACACTTGGCCCGGAAATGGCCGAGAGCTCTGTTACAGGAGAGGACGACTACCAAGTCTATTACCTCAACCCACAGGAAGTGGTTAAAGAGGAGGAGAAGCAAGATGGAGGCAATGAAGAGGAACTGGACATCTTCGCTGGTTTGAAACCACTTGAGCAAGAGAATAGGATGGAGGTAAATCCTTTAGTTTTTGACAAAATAAATCTTTTACTTTTGCGAGTATGGTCATGTTATGGTCGCTTAATTACCCTGAGATTGTGAGTTGAAATTCCATCGTGGCAACCTGTGAATCAGAACTCAATCAGAACCCCCCCCCCACCACAAATATTTCATGCATGTCCATCAGGGAATTGCACCTGCCATTTCTTGAAATGGCCCACAAGGACTCCAATCTCTGTTGTTGTGGTCCATTATTGATATCTGATGTGAGTCAGGAAGGTAATCGGTCAGGGCAGCATGATGGCGCAGTGGTTAGCACTTCTGCCTCACGGCACCGAGGACCTGGGTTCGATCCCGGCCCTGGGTCACCGGCCGTGTGGAGTTTGCACATTCTCCCCATGTCTGCATGAGTCTCACCCCCACAACCACAGGGCAGCACTCTAGCATAGTGGATAGCACTGTTGCTCCACAGCGCCAGGGTCCCAGGTTCGATTCCCGGCTTGAGTCACTGTCTGTGCGGAGTCTGCACGTTCTCCCCGTGTCTGCGTGGGTTTCCTCCGGGTGCTCCGGGTTCCTCCCACAGGTCCCGAAAGACACGCTTCTTCGGTGAATTGGACATTCTGAATTCTCCCTCCGTGTACCCGAACAAGTGCCGGAGTGTGGCGACTAGGGTCTTTTCACAGTAACTTCATTGCAGTTTTAATGTAAGCCTACTTGTGACAATAAAGATTATTATTATAACCCAATGATGTGCAGGGTACGTGGATTGGCTAAACTAAATTGCCTCTTAATTAGAAAAAAAAGAATTGGGCACTCTTTAAATTTATTTTAACAAACAAAAAAAAAGGACGGTAATCGTTCGCAAAAGCAGTTATTTGGAGGTGCACGTCTCACAAAGAATGCAGCGGTTCGAGAATGCGGCCCAGTCGCATTCCAGAGGAACGTTGAATAGGCCAAACCCAGGCACATCCTGAAAATACTTCAGGAAGCTTTCGAGTGAGGCACCCACTGATCAATTTGTAAAATTGTGGCGTTTTTGTTGGGCTTTGTGCTAGACTGAATATTATGGGCTGGACTTTCCGCCCCTCCACCTGCATGTTCCTCAGCAGCGCGCCGATCTATGCTTATCAGTGGGATTTTCCATCAAAGCCACCCCACGCCGTCGGGAACAGGGAATCCCAATGTTTGGAGAATTCCGGCTTATGCAAGTTGAATTTGGGTTGAACCTGTTTCTTGTTTTTAGTGGAAATACTGAGGCTTGTTTGGCGCACTGTCTCGAATCTGAGTGCATTTTGATTATCCCGCCTTGGGGCTACAATTTTGGCATCAAAGGAACGTGTGAATTCTGAGACGTGTGAATTTGGCAAAAAAAAACGTCAGTACTGACATTCATACGGTTGACGAGACCAATGGTGCAGGATGTCCAGTGCAGAAACTATGTACATCAGCCCCAGTTTCAGTGTACCCATTGTGAAGTCACGAAGTAGAAGCTTGTTCATTCTATATTTTTAAAGGTAACTTTCTTAAGATGTGAAATTTACTGCCTGACGCATACTTCCCTTAGGAATGATGTGGAGATGCCGGCGTTGGACTGGGGTAAGCACAGTAAGAAGTCTTACAACACCAGGTTAAGGTCCAACTGGTTTGTTTCAAATCACTAGCTTTCGGAGCGCTGCTCCTTCCTCAGGTGAATGAAGAGGTATGTTCCAGAAACATATATATAGACCAAGGCAAAGATGCAAGATGATGCTTTGAATGCAAGCATTTGAAGGTAATTAAGTCTTTACAGATCCAGAGGTAGGGTTAACCCCAGGTTAAAGAGGTGTGAAATGTCTCAAGCCAGGGCAGTTGGTAGGATTTCGCAATCTGGCAAGATGTTCGTCTTCACCGATGACGTGTTGAAGGCTGCAAAGAAGATCTTCGCAGTCTTCAACACATCATCGATGAAGACTAACGTCTTACCAAGGTCATCCCCACACCCCCACTACTTGCCTTCAAACAACTGCGTAACCTCAAACAAACCATTGTTTGCAACAAACTACCCAACCTTCAGAACAGCGACCACGACACAACACAACCCTGCCATGGCAATCTCTGCAAGACGAACCAGATCATCGACATGGGGACTACCATTACACATGAGAACACCACCCACCAGGTATGCAGTACATACTCGTGCGATTCGGCAACGTTGTCTACCTCATACATTGCAGGAAAGGATGTCCCGAAGCGTGGTACATTGGTGAGACCATGCAGACGCTGCGACAACGGATGAACGGACATCGCGCGACAATCACCAGGCAGGAATGTTCCCTTCCAGTCGGGGAACACTTCAGCAGTAAAGGGCATTCAGCCTCTGATCTCCGGGTAAGCGTTCTCCAAGGCGGCCTTCAGGACGCGCGACAACGCAGAATCGCCGAGCAGAAACTTGTAGCCAAGTTCTGCAAACATGAGTGCGGCCTCAACCGGGACCTGGGATTCATGTCGCATTACATTCATCCCCCACCATCTGGCCTGGGCTTGCAAAATCCTACCAACTGTTCTGGCTTGAGACAATCACACTTTTTAACCTGGGATTACCCCTCTCTCTGGATCTGTAAAGACTTAATTACCTGCGAATGCTCGTATTCAAAGCACCGTGTTGCATCTTTGACTTTGTCAATATATATGTTTCTGGAACCTACCTCTTCATTCACCAGAGGAAGGAGCAGTGCTCCGAAAGCTAGTGATTCCAAACAAACCTGTTGGACGTGACCCTGGTGTTGTAAGACTTCTTACTGTTCCCTTAAGAAGTTGGTGGCTAACCATGTTCTGAACTGGTGCAGCCTGGTAGCAGGTTCCTGGATTCGGACCCAGTGTCGATGACGTTCCATGTCAGGATGGTGTGCGGCCTGAAAGGGAAGCTGCAGTTGATGCCGATCCCATGAGTCTGCTGTCCTTATCCTTCCAGGCGGCAGGGGTTTTCCGGGTTCGGGAAGTGCTGACGGAAGAGCCCTTGGTGAGCTGTTGCAGTCCATTCTGTTGTTGGTATGCATGGCTGCCAGGCTGTTGTCTCTAGCCTGATCATAGAATCCCTCCGTGCGGAAGGGGGCCATCCAGCCCATCGAGCCTGCACTGACCCTCTGAAAGAGCACTCCACCCAAGCTGTGAGACCTGTGAGCTTGATGTCAGTGGTAGGCAAACTGTTGGAGAAGATACTGAGGGGTATGATCTATTCACATTTGGAAGAAAATAGACTTATCAATGATAGGCAGCATGGTTTTGTGCAGGGAAGGTCATGTCTTACAAACCTAATAGAATTCTTTGAGGAAGTGACAAAATTGAGGGAAGGGCTGTAGATGTTATATACATGGACTTCAGTAAGGCATTTGATAAAGTTTCCCATGGCAGGTTGATGGAAAAAGTGAAGTCGTATGGGGTTCAGGGTGTACTAGCTAGATGGATAAAGAACTGGCTGGGCAACAGGAGACAGAGTAGTGGTGGAAGGGAGTGTCTCAAAATGGAGACAGGTGACTAGTGGTGTTCCACAGGGATCCGTGCTCGGACCACTGTTGTTTGTGATATACATAAATGATCTGGACAAAGGTATAGGTGGTGTGATTAGCACATTTGCAGATGATACTAAGATTGGTGGAGTTGCGAGGAGGACTGTTAGAGAATACAGCAAAATATAGATAAATTGGAGAGTTGGGCAGTGAAATGGCAGATGGAGTTCAATCCAGGCAAATGCGAGGTGATGCATTTTGGAAGATCTAATTCAAGAGCGGACTATACGGTCAATGCAAGAGTCCTGAGGAAAATTGATGTACAGAGAGATCTGGGAGTTCAGGTCCATTGTACCCTGAAGGTGGCAACGCAGATCGATAGAGTGGTCAAGAAGGCATACAGCATGCTTGCCTTCATCGGACGGGGTATTGAGTACAAGAGTCGGCAGGTCATGTTACAGTTGTATAGGACTTTGGTTAGGCCACATTTGGAATACTGCATGCAGTTCTGGTCGCCACATTACCAGAAGGATGTGGATGTTTTGGAGAGGGTGCAGAGGAGGTTCACTAGGATGTTGCCTGGTATGGAGGGTGCTAGCTATGAAGAAAGATTGAGTAGATTAGGATTGTTTTCGTTGGGAAGACGGAGGTTGAGTGGGGACCTTATTGAGGTCTACAAAATTATGAGAGGTATGGACAGGGTGGATAGAAACAAGCTTTTTCCAAGAGTGGGGGTGTCAATTACAAGGGGTCACGATTTCAAGGTGAGAGGGGGAAAGTTTAAGGGAGATGTGCGTGGAAAGTTTTTTACGCAGAGGATGGTGGGTGCCTGGAACACTTCGCCAGCGGAGGTGGTAGAGGCGGGCACGATAGCATCATTTAAGATGCATCTAGACAGATATATGAATGGGCGGGGAGCAGAGGGAAGTAGATCCTTGGAAAATAGAAGACAGGTTTAGATAAAGGATCTGGATCGGTGCAGGCTGGGAGGGCCGAAGGGCCTGTTCCTGTACTGTAATTTTCTTTGTATGTTCTTTATAAGCCCACACCCCACCCTATCCCCGTAACCCCACCTAACCTTTTGGACATTAAGGGGCGATTTAGCATGGCCAATCCACCTAACCTGCACATCTTTGGACTGTGGGAGGAAACCGGAGCACCTGGAGGAAACCCATGCAGGCAAGGGGGGAACATGTCAAGCCCACACAGACAGTCACTCAAGGCCAGAATCGAACCCAGGTCCCTAACGCTGTGAGGCAGCAGTGCTGATCAATGTGCCACCGTGATGTCTCGATAGTTTGCATAAAGATGGAAAAGAAGTATCTTGTACTGAAAACATGGAATACAGAGAAAAAGCAGGTACAAGAACAGAGGGTACTGGGAAAACTAATGGGTCTGGCAGCATGTGTAGGGAGAGAAAGCAGAATTAATGTTTCGAGTCCTTTGGCTCTTCACCAGAACTGAAGAGGGGGCTGGAATGTGTTTGATATTAAACTAGCTGTGAGAGTTGCAACACGATGTAGCAACATCAAGACAAAAAGGCAGATGTGTGTTTAGGTGTGAAGAGTTTCAAAGGCTGACCGTCCATCTCCGTTTCTGAAAATATCTGTTTTTATTTCAGGTTTCCAGGAATTGTAGATTTGTCTTTCAATTCTTATGATTTTTTTTTTTTGTCCCATTCATTTGGGACACAGTCTTCGACCAGCCCCCTGGATTGGAGGGCATGAAATAAGTGAGATAGTCCCGCTACGTTGGACAATACTCTTGAATTATGCTCCCGCCTCTCATTTGCAGTAATTCTCAATTTGTGAGTGAAGCTCAGGAGTTGGGACAATTGAATAATCAATCCTGGGGTAAGCCGACATGATTCTCGGCACCTCTGGAGCTGGGTTCAAAATCGGTCCGCACACAAGCAGGATGAAAGTTTCCAGCCTTTTTTAGTGATCTCTAGTAATCCAGAGATGCAGGGCAATGTCCTGGGGACCAGGTTCCAATCCCCCCATTGCAGATGATGAAATTAGAATTCAGTAAAAATCAGGAAACCTTTGTCGTTTTTAAAAAAAACAAAAACATCTGGTGGGCAGCACGTTGGAGCAGTGGTTAGCATTGCTGCCTCACGGCGCCGAAGTCCCAGGTTCGATCCCAGTTCTGGGTCACTGTTTACGCGGAGTTTGCACATTCTCCCTGTGTTTTCATGGGTTTCATCCCCACAACCCAAAGATGTGCAGGGTAGGTGGATTGGCCACGCTAAATTGCCCCTTAATTGGAAGAAAATGAATTGGGTACTCTAAATTTATTTTAAAAAAACATCTGGTTCGCTAATGTCCTTTAGGGAAGGAAATTTGCCACCCGCACCTGGTCTGGCCCACATGTGACTCCAGACCTGCAGCAATGTGATTGACTCTTTTGCCCCCCCCCCCCCCCCCCCCCCTCCGAAAATGGCCGAGCAAGCCACTCTGTTGAAGGGCAATTAGGGATGGCAACAATTGCTGGCCCAGCCAGCGACACCCACACTGCATGAATGAATAAATGGTGGGGGGTGGGGATGAGAAAGTTGGCAGGAGGGTATCTTTGCTTATAGTGTCAGGATTCATCTGCTTCTTTGTTCATCGTTGTTGGTATAATTTGAACCTATTTCCTCTAGGTACTGTTCGCCTGCGCGGAGGCACTTTACGCTCACGGCTACAACAACGAAGCTTGTCGACTAGCAATTGATCTCGCCAGAGACCTCTTGGCCAATCCTCCGGATCTGAAGGTGGAACAGCCTCAGACGAAGGTAAAAACAATAAAATTGCATTCACGTTCGATCGATTCCACTCGCTGCACTTACTTTCTTTTTGTGAATTATTGGAACGAAGGCCAGTCCTTTTAAACGCCGCCTGCGGAGTTTTTAATGATTGCGGGTCCATACCTACATCGTAACAACCACTTGCATTCTGATCGGAGGTCGAGGAAAAACCTCTTCACCCAAAGGGTGGTGGGAATCTGGAACTCGCTGCCTGACAGGGTGGTAGAGGTGGGAGCCCTCACAACATTTAAAGAAGCATTTAGATGAGTACTTGAAACACTAGCATACAAGGCTACAGACTTAAGTGGGATGGGAATAGATAGGAGCTTGATGGCCGGTGCAGATTATGGGCCGAAGGGCCTCTTTTTGTGCTGTAAACTCTATGATAGCACCTATAAACATCCCAAAGGGCACCGCACGAGTGCTAAAAGACAGATTTGACACTAAGAGAGATGATTGGACAAGTGGTGGGAAGCTTAATCAACGAGGTAGGTTTTAAGGAGGTGACTTCAAGAAGGAGTATGAATCGGTGAGGTATAGGAAAGGAATTCCAGAGCTGGGGACCCAGGCAGCTGGATGCACCGTCACCAGTGGTGATGTGATGAAATTGCGGATGCACAAGAGGTGAGGATTGGGGAAGTGCAGAGTTCTTTAAGGATTTGTATGGTTGGAAGAATCTACAGAGATGGGGAAGGGACAAGGCCAACACGAGGATAACAATCTTAAAATCAAAGTGTTGCCAGACTGGAAGCCAATGAAAGGCTGGACCTGACAGAGGCCTACCTCTGAAAATGTTTGATTGGGTAGAGGTAGAGAAGGTGCTTTCACTTCATAGAATCATAGAATCACTACAACGCAGAAGGAGGCCATTCGGCCCATCGAGTCTGCACCGACCCTCCAAAGGAGCACCCTACCTAAGCCCACACCCCACCCTATCCCCGTCACCCAGTAACCCCACCTAATATTTCTGGACACTTGAGGCAATTGAACATGGCCAGCTCGGCACATATTTGGACTGTGGGAGGAAACTGGAGCACCCGAAGCAAACCCACGCAGACACGGGGAGAATGTGCAAACAGACACGGGGGGAATGTCCACACGGACAGTCACCCGAGGCTGGAACTGAACCCGGATCCGTGGTGCTGTGAGGCAGCAGTGCTAACCACTGTGCCACCGTGCCTCCCTCCTTGTGGGAGAATCTAAAACCAGAAGCTTCAGGTAAAAGATAGAGATGAATAAATTCAAATGTGAATTCACTATTCACTAATAGTAAACGTCTTTACTCGGGGAGCGGTGTGAACCTGGATCTCGTTACCAAGGGTAGTTGAGGCGAATGTCATAGAGGCATTTACTGGGAATCTGGATCAACATGAGGGAGCGAAGAATAGAAGGATATGTAAAAAGAGTGCGTCAAAGCGGGGTGAAAGGTGACGCGTGTGGATCACAAATGGTAGCATAGACCAGTTGGGTCGAATGGCCAACTTTTACGCTGTAGAGTCAGTGTAATGTCATCTCCACACAAAGAATGCAAGTTTCTTGTGGCTTTGAATTTCAAAGTATTAAGTAATCAATGATGCCTTAGTCTAGGAGACATCTTCAGTGATGCTTTTAATTTGTGATGTTAAATTTCTTCCATTACTGTCACCACAGATGGAGTACATTTTACTCTTTCCTTGTACCACTTGAAATGCTGCGTAAAGGTACTCAAACTGTGGAAAGACGAAGCTATAATCTTAATTGTACTGTTGGATGTTTTTCACTTTGAACACTCTGGAAAAACTGTGCGTGACACTAAAAATAGGAGCTCAGACTCCATGTGATTATATAGCAGTACAACTTAAGTGGCATGACGGGAACTTTGAGTTGCTGTTTTGCTTCTGCATTGCAAACATTTAAGGTGATTGACAAGAGAACCGAAAGTGGAGGCAAGGAGAATTTATTTTTGCTCAGTGGTGTCCGATGAACTGGAAAGCGCCACCTGAAAGAGTGGGGGAAGTCACGTTAATGGTTAGCTACAAAAGGGAGTCGGGTAAATACTTAAAAAGAAAAATAATTCGGGGCCAGGGGAAATTGAACTAATGGGACAATTGTCCTTTCAAAGAGCTGGATGGGCTGAAACGCCACCTCTGGTGCTTCATATTTCTGTTCATCGTAACTCTAAATAGCGAGAGTACTGAAGAATGATATCTTAAGTCCAAAATGTACAGGTTAGGTGGCTTTGACAAAGAGTCGTCCAGACTCTGAACGTTAGCTCCCTTCTCTCTCCACAGACGCTGTCAGACCTGCTGAGATTGTCCAATATTTTTGTTTGATTCCAGCCCCTGTCATTTGCTTTTATTTTACCTTTTGACATCTAACTGCAGGTTTCTTTCAGGCACAGAAGCATTACTGTAAACCCACCGAAAACTAGACCTTATTTCTAATGTCTACCAATGCGAATGTAAATCCCGTAAAACTACCTTTTGGCTACCTCGGGGCTGGTTTAGCACAGTGGGCTAAACAGCTGGCTTGTAATGCAGAACAATGCCAGCAGCGCGGGTTCAATTCCCGTACCGGCCTCCCCGAACAGGCGGCCGGAATGTGGCGACTAGGGGCTTTTCACGGTGACTTCATTGAAGCCTACTTGTGACGATAAGCGATTATTATTATAACATGAGAAATTTCTTCACTCGAGAGGTTTGTGAATCATCTGCGGAAGCTTAGCCTTTGAGAACATTCAAGACTGGAATCAATAAATGTTGGACATTGAAAGATGTGAAGACAGGGCAGGAAAGTGAAGTTAAGGTAGAAGAGCAGCCAGCCACACTCTCATTGGCTGGCGTAACAGGCCCTTGCTTTTTGTTGACTTTGGGGACGAATAGAACTAGTGGTCACTCTTTTTAAAAAAAAAAATAAGGGGTCACCCATTTATTCAGAGATGAGGTGAAATGTTTACTCTTGAGGCACGTAAGTATTTGGAACACTTCCTCAAAAGGCAGTGGTAGCAGAGCCTTTTTGTTCGGAGCCAGATAGATTCCTGATAAGCAAGGGGGTGAAAGGTTATCTGGGCTAGGTGGGAAAGTGGAGGAGGCAATCGGATCAGCCTGATATTGAATGGAGGAGCCGGTTCGAGGGGCCGAGTCCCCTAGGTCGTACGTTCACATGAGCAACAGTTTCTCACCCGATACTTACCGTTCCAAGCTCTGTTGAAAACTATTGAAGGAATGTCAACACATAACAGCATTTGTTTTTCAGGGCAAGAAGAACAAAGTTTCAACTCACAAGCAGACCCTAATTGCTACCAATACCCTGGCTAAAGCTGCCTTCTTGCTAATTGTCCTCAGTGAGAGGCAGGAGCTCCACAATCTTGCCTATTGCATTGGCATGTTTTCCTTAGAACTGCAGAGACCACCAGCATCAACGAAAGCCCTGGAGGTGAGCAAGGGTTTTAACAATTGCCGTAACCTGTCATAGAATACAAAGGGGTGTGAATTTCCCCGGAGCTACTCCGGAAGGATATCCCTGTGGTTATTCCATTCAAATTGGGCTGGAGCATCTCTAGGATCTAGATCAGTGATGAGAAATCTGGGATAGGGCACGAGTGACCCTCCCTTCATCTCAGTGGGCCGCAGGTTTGAAGTTGGGCTTGTTCACTAACCATGGCCCCATGAGCGAGATTCAATGCATTTAAAACACGCCAAATATTTCCTAACGATTTACAGAAAATGTGTAATAATTTATCTTTTAATGGAACTATCATCAACTTCAAATTGTAAAAACAAAATAAATATTTGCAATTTGGACACAGACCGAGTTACAGACATGGGAGTCTCCAGTCACACTGGTGGGGAAGAAACCTACACGGACGGAAAACAGAAGAATGTGGCGACCCTGCTCACAGATACCGGCCAACAACATGGTTCATGGGCTGCACTCGGAGCCCAGAGGGGTCGCATGTGGCCCCCTGGGGTCGCAGGGTGCCCACCACTGATCTAGATGTCCCAGTGGGTGGCATTTGATGGTGGCGCCTATAATATGGTCATCGGCCAAAGCAGTGGGTCGAAGGGCAGCACGGTAGCATAGTGGATAGCACAATTGCTTCGCAGCTCCAGGATCCCAGGTTCGATTCCCGGCTTGGCTCACTGAGTGTGCGGAGTCTGCACGTTCTCCCCGTGTCTGCGTGGGTTTCCTCCGGGTGCTCCGGTTTCCTCCCACAGTCCAAAGATGTGCAGGTTAGGTGGATTGGCCATGATAAATTGCCCTTAGTGTCCAAAATTCTAAATTGCCCTTAGTGTTGGGTGGGGTTACTGGGTTATGGGGATAGGGTGGAGGTGTGGGCTTAGGTAGGGTGCTCTTTCCAAGAGCCGGTGCAGACTCGATGGGCTGAATAGCCTCCTTCTGCACTGTATATTCTTTGATTCTATGTTGATTCTGTGAAGTTCTGCCTCCTTTTGGGGTATGCAGTCCTACTGTTTCATTGCCTAGGCTCTGCGAGGCATCAAATTCAGTTGGTCTATGAGAATTGTTTGCCCTTTGCAGGGGCAGTGGAGGAGGTATTTGAGCTTCTGGGGCGTAGGAGATTCTGTGGAGGAGAGGGAGATTGTATTTGCAGATTAAACGTTCAAGCGTGCTCTGTTACATCCTTGTAAGGAATTGTAATAGTTATAGTTTTTTTAATAACCTTGTGGATTCTATTTCATATGCTGAAAAGAGCAATAAACATGATTTAATAAGGAAATTAAAGTCTTTATTTTCCCCCTCCCATTGTGGTTTCTTAAAACTTCTGTTACGGATTTAATTAAAATTCTGCAAATTTCAAAATGGGCTGCAGATTCCTCGGTTATTTAATGGAACAAGAATGTTGCGGATCAGAGATTGCTCGCAGCTTTCCAATGAAAATGCAGAACTGTCTTAAGCAGGAAGGAGCTGGTGGTGCAGTGTTAATGTCACTTGACTGGCCATCTAGAGGCCCAGGCTGATGCCCTGGGGACACGGGCAACGTGGTTAACTCTTAGCTGCCCTTTGGACTGTCCTCGCAAGAAACTCAGTTGAAGGGCCATTGGGGACGAGCAACAAATGCTGGCCTTATCCATGATGCCCACGCCTCCTGAAAGAATAGATTTTTTTTTAAAAAAGCAAATGGTCCCATTCCTGTTTGGAACAGAGGCGTTTGAATGCCATCGTGGACGTCAATATATCACTAGCGTGTGAATTTGATTTTGAAACTTTACATTCAGTGCCCTTGAATAAATTAACTTGGGGCTGGATTTCCTGGTCATTCCCGTCAGCAGGGTTTTCCAGTCCGGCTGAAGGAGACCCCCCCCTCCCCTCCACCCTCCACCATGGCGGGTTCCTGGGTGGTAGGGCAAGCAAGCAATGCAAATGACCATTGCCGCTCTCTGAAATCCTTTATTTAATTTGCATTGCTCGCATCCCTTGCCTTCCCCAACCGTGGAAACCGTCGGCCCAGTTACTTAGAATCTTTAAACAGCTTTCGGGTGCGTGCAGGTTAAGTACAACCTTGAGCAGTCTCCAATCTTCCGCACTGTCTTTCCATTAAGAGGATAGGCAGAAAATGGCGATGCAACACTCTATATTCTGCGCACTAGGTGCAATGGACTTGCTTAGTTGACCCACCAATGACTAAGGTAGTGGCTGAAACTTGTTCAACTTCTAACGTAAACCATGGAGTGACCCTTTAATTGAAAGCACAAGTGATTTTAACTCCACTTACCGCAGGATCGGGGGGGGGGAGATGAAGATATTTATGGTTGTGCCACTGATATTTCTGCGGCCCAGGTGAAAGCTCTGGGGCCAGGAGTTCCCACCTCCACCACGGCAACTGGTAGAATTTAAAATCAGTTAATAAAGTCTTGAATTATAAAGCTAGTCTCCGCAACAGTGGCCTGGAAACTGCCATCAATTGTCACAAAAACCCATCGGGTTCACTCATTCAGTTCAAAGGCAATTCGGGATGGGCAACAAATGCTGACCTTGCCCCTCTTCCCCAGAGAGCACTGAAGGCAGTGACATTGAATATTTTTAAGGATGAGGGAGATGGATTCTGGAGGCATATAATAATAATAATACTCGCTTATTGTCACAAGTTGGCTTCAATGAAGTTACTGTGAAAAGCCCCTACTCGCCACATTCCGGCGCCTGTTCGGGGAGGCCGGTACGGGAATTGAACCCGCGCTGCTGGCATTGATCTGCATATACAAGCCAGCGGTTTAGCCCACTGTGCTAAACCAGCCCCTCATGTAGGCCAGACCAGGTGAGGACCAGATTGGTGAACCAGATGGGTTTTTTATGACAACCAACAATGGTTTAGACTTCTAATTCCAGATTTGTATTCAAATTATCACCATCTGCCATGATGGGAATCGAACCTGGGACCCCAGAGCATTACCTTGGGTCTCTGGATTACTAGTCGAGTGATAATACCACTGCCTCCCCTGTCAGAAGTCCACCCGCTATTGGGATGCAATCCTATCGTATATCACAATACTCACTGCAACAAAGCTCGATGTGACATTTTCCACTTCTCCAATCCAGGATGAACTTTAGTTGCCATTGTCTTTTTAGTCAAGGTGTGATATTTGCAATGTTCCCTTCTGTGTGTTTGGTATTCCAAAGTATCCCATCAGTTTTCTGTATAACGCACAGTGATCACAGTTTATCCATTCCCTTTTTTGTTCTTCAAATAGTTTTGACTCACGGTAGCATGCACCCTCAAAAGTGTTCCCACCTCTTTCAGGTGAAGCTCGCCTTACCAGGAATCGGAAATTGTGGCTTGTTGAAGAAGATCCCGTTGGGCGTCAGTGAGATGAACACGATCCGGGAAAGGGCGGAACAGCTGAGGGAAGGAAACTGTCATGCGATTACAGGCCTGTCCTGCCGCGCAGTTGGCCAGTTTCATCTTTGATG
>NC_092734.1:13298481-13359247 GCF_047496885.1 Scyliorhinus torazame
TTTGATGTAGCAAAACGTCCCAATGCGGTTCACAGGAGCATTAAGAACCGAAACGTGATTCCAAGCCACATAAAGAGATCTTCGATGACTAGAAACCTAGTCAAAGAGGTACATGTTAAGGAGTGTCTAAAAGTAGGGACACGGGTTTGAGAGATGGGGAGGTGTTCCACATTCCCCCCCCCCCCCCCCCCCCCCCCCATAAATTTAGCGTACCCAATTCATTTTTTCCAATTAAGGGGCAATTTAGCGTGGCCAATCCACCTACCCTGCACATCTTTGGGTTGTGGGGGCGAAACCCACGCAAGCACGGGGAGAATGTGCAAACTCCACACGGACAGTGACCCAGAGCCGGGATCGAACCTGGGACCTCGGCGCCCGTGAGGCAGCAGTGCTAACCACTGCGCCACCGTGCTGCCCTCACAGCTTGGAACCATGCCAACCAAAGGCATCGCCATCAGTGCTGGGCCAATTAAAATCCGGGATGCTCCAAGGGACCAAGATTGCAGGTATCTCGGAAGGTTCCGGAGCCGAATGTGGCCACAGAGATCAGGAAAGGGAAGACATGAAAACCAGGATTTGAATATTAAAACTGTAGTAATACTTAAACCAGAAGCCAGTGCAGGTCAATAAGTGCAAGGGTGATTGGAAATTAACTGACCGGCTATTTTATGATTCAAAAGTAATCCATTAAAAAAAAAAAATGAAAGATGCAATTCTGATCATGTTACTTCCTGATTAAACTCTACCAGATGAAACATCTTATCGGCGCAGGCTGGGAGGGCCGAAGGGCCTGTTCCTGTGCTGTAATTTGTTCTTAAATGTTGATTGACCCTACCCGCAGAATAACTAAAGTTTGCTGACTGGTAAATGTTGGATGGATTGCTGGCTAGGTCAGAGTTCATTGCCCATCCCTAATTGACCTCGAGAAGGGGGTGGGGAGCCGCTGTCTTCAACGCTGTAGCCCATTGTAGGGACACCCACTGTTCTGTTAGAAAGGGAGTTCTGGGATTTTGACCAGTCAAGGAATGGTGATATATTTCCATGGATGGTGTGCGTCTTTGAGGGGAATTTTCAGGTAGTGGTCAGAGTCGTGAAAGATGCGTATATTTTTTATTGGAAAATATTTTTATTCTCCATTTTCACATTTTCTGCAGAATTTATACCCCACTAGCTAACAGTAAACGGTACCGAATACAATGTCAATCCCCTTATTAACAACAACGATCCCATCCTCCCACCAACCCCCAAACAACAGCCCACCTGACAATATAAGCATAAAAAAAAACAAATCTTCCCAAGGAGGAAAAAAAGAAAGGAATCCGGAATCGCCCCTGGTCACCATTGACATATACAACCCCCCCACCGTAATATTCAACGCCATCCAATCCCCGAAAGAGTACCGTGAATGACACCCATGAATTGTAGACAACCCCAGACTCCTCCCCTCCACTTCCTCTTGTAAACTCCTCCCCCCAACCTCGGTTCCTTCCCCCAACTTTTCACCCCGGCTAGACTCGGCGAAACCTGTTCCACCAGGCTCCGATGGCCTCAGCCCCTCCCCTCACCTCACTCCCGTTCACTGGCCGGCTTGAACCGGCCAGCGTGGAGGCCCCCGCCCGGGTCTCCTTCCCCCTTGCCTGGTCCCAGGAAAACCAAGAAACCCCCTTTAGCACACAACCCCCGCATACACACCCAAGCCCCAAAGAGCCATCATTGCAAATGTAAGTCCCAACTCTTCTCTTGTCCAAATATATACAGCGTCGACTCATTTAGTACATACAGCAACACGCAGTGAAAAAATAAAGTTAGATGAGGCTACATCGGTACACGACCCGCTCTCAGTCCCATTTCTCAATTCTGCCACAGCCCTTCTGCCTTCGCAAACTCCTCCGCTGCTTCCACCGTCCCAAAATAAAAGTCCTTGGATTTGTAGGTCACCCTCAACTTAGCTGGATATACTATGCTGCACTGCACCTTGCTGATGTACAGTGTTTTCTTCACCCGGCTGAAGGCAGCCCGCCTCCTCGCCAGCTCCACCGTAAAATCCTGGTATATGCGTAGACCAGCTCCAGCCCACTGCACCACCCGCTTCTGCTTTGCCCAGCACAGGTCCACCTCCTTCACGCTGTACCTATGGAAACACAGAGTCACTACCCTTGGCGGCTCAGTCGCCTTTGGTATAGGCCTCCACAACCGATGAGCCGGATCCAGTTCGTATCGAGACGGATCGTCCCCCTCCCCAATAGCTCCGCCAACATCGTGGCAAAATACTCCATCGGTCTCGAGCCTTCCACCCCTTCGGGCAGACCCACGATCCTCCGATTCTGCCGCCTGGATCTGTTTTCCAGGCCTTTCATTTTGGCTCGCAGACCCTTATTGGCCTCTGTCACTTTCCGCAACTCCTTCCCCATCGAGGTGAGTTGATCACTGTGATGCGATAATGCCTCTTCCACTTCCTTCAGTGTCTCACCTCGCTCCCACACCTCCGTCGCTGCGCTTGATACCGCCGCCCTCACCGGGGCAATCTCCAACTCCACCAGCACTTTCAATACCGCCCCCATCTCCTTCTCCATCGCTTCCATGTGCTTTGTGAACTCTTTTTCCTAGTTCCAGAGCCATCACCTTGGTCATTTCTTCTGCCGTGAGCGATGCGGCCTCCTCTGGTGCTCCAGCCTCCGCTTTCCATACACTTCCTGCACTGACTTTTCCACTCACCGGCAGACATTCATTAACCCCCTTTTTCACGGCCGTTTCTTTCCCAAACTTGGACATTTCTCCTCCCTGTGCCTTCTTACAGCTTTTTCAGCCTCCGTTGCCCCTGAGACCGGGCATTAAAACCCCAAAATTTCTATTCCCGAGCGGGAGCCCTCCAGTGTGTGGCTGCCTCCTGCCCGCCATCACCAGAAGTTGAAAGATGCGTATATGATAAATTTACCACCTTTTGGATGGATGTCGAGGAACACATTTTCTAGACATTAAACTTTGTGCGACGGTTTACTTAAGATCCATTAAATGAGTCAGAAAGGAAGCAAAACTGTTTGGAACTTTATATACTTTATATAATTGGAACTTAATATACCTCTCCTGTTTGCTGCCCATGCTTCTGCCGCTGATGACAACTTCGGGTTCGTTTTGCTATGTTAAATGTGCTCGATGAGTGTAAGTTTTATGTTGTGAGAGGCCTGCCTCGTCCTGCTGTCTACAGAAATGTTTTGATCTGAAATGTGTACTTTAGTTAAGTCGTGTCGTTCTTGTGATCAATCGGCAACCTTGGCGCCGCTCAAACTCTCCATGTTTCTTCATTTCTGCAATGTGCGCAGGTATGAAAACCACCGTGAGTGAAGCGGAGCATCCTCTGCTCTGCGAAGGCACCAGGAGGGAGAAAGGAGACCTGGCACTTGCCCTGATGATCACGTACAAAGATGATCAAGCTAAGCTTAAAAAGGTAAGGACGCCAGCTTGATCTGTAATGGCACAGGTTTGGTTTGTCACAGGCGGCTATTAGCTTATAACTTTTTATGAATGTCTGGGCTGTGCCGTAGTGTTATTTACCGCAAGGAGGGAAGCCATTGAGCCCTTTGCTAGCTCTATGTAGAGTAATTCCCCCGTCGATCCCTGACGGTTATTTTCTTCTTGTGCCTACCCAATTTCATTTCGAGATAA
Source organism: Scyliorhinus torazame (assembly GCF_047496885.1). Taxonomy (NCBI): domain Eukaryota; kingdom Metazoa; phylum Chordata; class Chondrichthyes; order Carcharhiniformes; family Scyliorhinidae; genus Scyliorhinus; species Scyliorhinus torazame. The sequence goes on from NC_092734.1 coordinate 13,302,145, forward strand.
GTCGTCTATGTTTCCACCATCCTTGTAGTAATAATCTTTATTGGTGTCACAAGTAGGCTTACATTAATATTGCAATGAAGTAACTGTGAAAATCCCCTTGTCGCCACACTCCGGCACTTGTTCGGGCACACTGAGGGAGAATTCAGAATGTCCAATTCACCCAACAAGCACGTCTTTCGGGACTTGTGGGAGGAAACCGGAGCACCCGGAGGAAACCCACGCAGACACGGGGAGAACGCGCAGACTCCGCACAGTGACCCAGCGGGGAATCGAACCTGGGACCCTGGAGCTGTGAAGCGACAGGGCTACCTACTGTGCCGCCACGTAGAAATTCAGAAGGCCACTGGCACTCACTACACAAACAAAGTTTACCCTCATATTACCCCTGCACCTCTTGCCCCCCCCAAACTGAAATCTCTGTCCCCTAGTCCTTATGCCATCAGCTAATGGGGGCAGGTTGTCCTCGTCTAGCCTATCCCTACCTCACGTAATCTTGTACACCTTTATAAAACCTCCTCTTGCCCCCATGGAGCGTAACCTTCTCCGGCCTAACGTATTCTGTTGTTGAAAGTTGATGTGATGGAAATAATCTTCCTAAATTCCCAAGTGTTCTCTGTTGTAGAGTTTTACAGCGCCGAAGGTGGCCCTTTGCTCATCAGTCATGATCTCATTCGCTGGGGCAGCAGGCTCGAAGGGCTGAATTCCTCCTATTTCTTATACTCTGAAATAATTCAATTTGCTTTGAGTGGTAAAATCCCTCAAAATAAACTTGGGCAGAAGAAAATAATCAACTTGCTACCGAGCTAACCCGAGTGGGTTAACAAGTGCAAATATCCAATGACCTTGTGGACGTTCCCTAGCCGTCTTTTAATACATCTCCTCAGGGTCTTGGAGGTGCTGGGTAAAGGTTTACTGTGGAGCCCAGCTTTCACAAAGGATTGAAATGTTGCTCCTTCTAGATCCTGGACAAGCTGCTGGACAGAGAGAGCCAAACGCATAAACCTCAAACGTTGAGCTCATTCTACTCGTCGAGTAAGCCACTGGCCGCCAATCAGAAATCTCCATCAAAGCACATGTCGCAGGCAGCCTCGAGTGTCCATCAGATGGCAAGCACATCATCTGCGCCTCAGCAGGCGAGCGTGGCGGCCCCCGTGCAGAACGCTCCAACGGAGAACTTTCCGGAAGGATCTACACAGGGTATGATTTCCTACCACATTTCCTTATTTTTGATTTTTCACAAATGATTCAATTAATAAGCCATGTTTCTGTTTTACATTTTAATAAAAAAATCATTTCTTCCCCCTCAATTTCACAATGCATTTGAGAAAAAAATTGGAAGATGGACATACATGATTGATGAGGCCAAAGAAGTGTGAGACCACTGCTCTTTGGGCAAGCCTAGGGTTGCCAAGTGCACTTAAATGTATTCCTGGGCATCCTTTGTATCACATGACCTGACCCCGCACTCCAGCCATTAGTCAGCCAACACATCCGTCCTTGTGACGCACGGCCTTACTAGACCAATTGGAAAGTAAAGAGACTCCTTACCCAATTGGATGATGCTCGACAGTCAGCCAAGCAGCACATGCAGACTCAAATGTGCAGCGTAAAGGTTTGGTGAAGTCGTTATCGCTTCATATTGAGCAGAGCGCGCCGACTCCCTCAGAGAGAATTTCAGCCTTCCCTCAAGTGAGGTTTTGAATCAATCTTTCACACAAAGAAAAGGGACTGGGATGGCACGTGTGTGCATTTGTTGATGCGGCGCTGTCCAGAGACTTGTACCTTAGGAGAACTACACTGTATTATTCTGTGATTCACGCATTTTCAGCTGGGTGGGGGGATCCCTCTACAATCTGCTCCTGTAGATAACAATTCCATTATGAATGCATTGCACCGTAATTGTATTTAGAACAAATAGTGGACCAATTGTGTTCATTTTCCTTTTTGCTGCAAAGCGAAAAAAGTGTCTTGGCTCCAACAATTGTACATGACTGCCTCTCCTCAAGAGGTCAGAATGAATCATCTCTTTTGCATACTGGGGAAGAGCATGTTGTGCATTCTGTAGTAGTAAGAGCTTAATGTGGCGCAAGCTGTTGCCACGCTGCGAGTACTATATTCAGCCATTTGTGCAGGCAGTGTGCTTTGGGGAGCACTCAGATTTTCCATTTCAGGCCAGGTCCCTTGGAAGTGCGTCAGAGTGCGGATGAAGTGCGCTGAGCTATCCAACCTCCTGCAGGTTGCTGTTTTGGTCTGCTCCTCTGAATAATTGAGGGCCGGACGGAATGATCCTGCAGCCTGAACCCGAGTTCGGCCTTCCTCGCGTGTTTCACCACATCAAACTGGGTGGGCAGAAATTCAGTAAGGAGTAGAACGTTTTAAACAGCAGAGATGAAGAGGATTCAGGTCAACGTTGTTTTGTGTTGTTGCGTTGGGTTTTGTCTCTTGCACAAAGTAAAATATGGCAACCGATTGTCGGTTGTGTTACTGGGGGATCTGGCCAGGAGGAATTATTTTGAGTTTGAACGGAGTTCCCTCATCCGCTTTTTGAAGAATCGCGCTCTTTGGAATTCAGTGCTGACATCAGATTTGCTCCCTCACAAAGAATGACAGAGCAAAAGAGTGGACAAGGTGGCCATTCAGGCCATCACCTTTCAAGCTTTTGCCAAACCCGTTTGCTAAAAGTAGTCCACGTATCATAATTTTAAAAAAAAAGAATCTTTATTGTCACAAACAGCCTTACAATGAAGTTACTGTGAAAAGCCCCTAGCCGCCGCATTCCGGCACCTGTTCGGGTACACCGAGGGAGAATTCGGAATGTCCAAATTTCCTAACATGGGGATTTGTGAGAGGAAACCGGAGCACCTGGAGGAAACCGACACAGACACGTGGAGATTGTGATGACTCAACACAGACAGTGACCCAAGACACGAATCGAACCTGGGATCCTGACTAATTTTTCTTTCCGACTTGCCAACAAAGTCGATGGGCCGAATGGCCTCCTTCTGCACTGTTGGGATTCTACGATTCAATGAAAGGATGAAGCCGGCAAAATGTGGATAAACAACAAAAATTGTCAACAGATATCATTGCTTGCAATTTGGCATGAAATTTGGCATTCTTTCCTTTGTCCTGATGAATCCAAGGTGAAAAGTTTCAGGAGCATCTCTCTATGTTCAGCGACTTTAAAATTTTCCTCGGTTAAGTCTTTTAAATTATTTAAGTTTTGCGTCAGGTTCTCCTTTGGTACAAGTCTCGCATCAACAAATTCACACCTGTGCTCTGCTATAATCAGCCCCTTTCCTCTGTGTAAAAGATCGACTCAAAACCTCACTTGAGGGAAGGCTAAAATTCTCTCCGAGCTGAGTGGCGATAAGCTGAAGCGCCCTGCTCAATATAAAGCGATAACGGCTTTGCCAAACCTTTACGCTGCGCGTGAACTTCTGACTTGAGTGGAATTAAATACGAGGAACTGAATTTCAAACTTGCATCATTCCGTACTTGACACCCAACCTCCTAAATATGTACACAAATATTTCTTGGGGATGGGAACTGTCCTTTATTAAGTTGCGGTATTTATGATGATGGATATTAAGTTGTTTTCAGTTGTGCCGGGCAGCCCATTGTCTGCCTTGCATTCCAAAGCACGTGAATCTTTGAGCAAGAACGGAAGCTGGGTTTTCCCTGTTCTTTTTGCATTACAATTTTCTTTAACCGTGACTATTGCAGGTGTTGGCTCTGAAATCTGTTGACGATATTTGTTGTTTATCCACATTTTGCTGGCTTCACCCTTTCATTGAATCGTAGAATCCCAACAGTGCAGAAGGAGGCCATTCGGCCCATCGAGTCTGCACGGACCCTCCAAAAGGGCATTCTACCCAGGTCCACTCCCGTAATCTAACCTGCGCATCCCTGTTCACTTAACGGCCAATTTATCCTGGTCAATTCGCCTAACCTGCACAACTTTGGACTGTGGGAGGAAACCGGAGCACCCGGAGGAAACCCACATAGACACGGGGAGAACGTGCAGACTCCGCACAGACAGTCACCCAAGGCCGGAATTGAACCTGGGACCCTGGAGCTGTGAGGTTGAGCAGGAACTATGATGTTACCTAGACCAGGATCAATCACTAGCTTTCCTAAAAACTGTTCAACAATCTGTGGATGTTGCCCATAAGATAAGTGAGGTTGATATTTTTCCATCAACACGGAACCAAAGATCCACTTTTCCCACATTAGCTGGAACATCTTTTGCTTGGTTCCTCTCTCTCACCCAATTGGTAAACCAATGTTGGCTCTCTCCAGCAATGGCTTCCCTTGGGCGGCACGGCAGCACAGTGGTTAGCACCATTGCTTCACAGCGCCTGGGTCCCAGGTTCAATTCCCGGCTTGGGTCACTGTGCGGAGTCTGCACGTTCTCCCCGTCTCTGCGTGGGTTTCCTCCGGGTGCTCCGGTTTCCTCCCACAAGTCGCGAAAGACGTGCTATTAGGTGAATTGGACATTCTGAATTCTCCCTCAGTGTATCAAACAGGCGTTGGAATGTGGCGGCTAAAGAGTTTACACAGTAACTTCATTGCAGTGTTAATGTAAGCCTACTTGTGAAGATATTATTGTTACTTTCTGCCTCTCCATTGTTGTTCCCAGATTCCCCCCAGGCTGCCCTTCCTCTTACCGGTTGCTACCCCTTTGATGTAAACCTCTGAAGGCTTCTACACGTCTGCTGTATCTCACCATTGCCGTCTCAAAATTTCCACTCTGTTTGTCAGCCAAATATTCCTGGATGACCTACATTTCCCTTTGGTTAAATGTTAGGAAGAATTGAAACCCTTGTCTTCAGACCCAGCTACAACCTTTCCTTTAAATCCATTCCTCTCTTGGTCACTATCTGTTGGTGACCTCAGTCTCTTATTTCACCCTAGCATAGCCTCCGAGCCCATGTTCTCCGCGTCTCAAAAGACCGTCTACTTCCATTGTCCACCTCTTGCCTCAGCCCCTGTGCAGCTGTCACCCTCCCTTCAGATCTTTATCTCCTGCAGGCTTCCATTAAGCATCAGTTGTTCCAAAACTCTGTTGTCCTAACTGGGGCTGCCTGCCCACCCCTTCTTCCCCTTTCTGATCATCGCTCACTTCCAATACTCCTACACCTCGATGTTAAAATTGACATCCTTTACCTGTCGATCCCTCCACAGCCTTGCGCCTTTCCGCCAATGTAGCCACTGGCCGTCCGAACCCTTCAGTGCAGAACGGGCAGCACCCTGGCCTCTGTGTCAGAAGGAACTGAGTGTGAGAGTCGAGGCTGACACTCCTGCGACAGTTGCCATTTCAAGCAACTGAGCTCCACCTGTATCCATTAGTGCAGGATGCGGATCAAACCTCAATGGTGGCAGCTTTCACTCTCTTTTGCAGATGCCGTCTTTTCTTGAACATGGGGACGGGGTGGATATGTGTGGAGCTAAATTAGCATTCAGGTCATGCCGTGTTGGGGTCTCTGTGGATATCTGTCGTGTCAATGCGAGAGGAAAAAGAAGTAAAGCAAATTGATTGACATGGAGTTGGCCTTAATCCCAGATTCATTTCCCAAGGTGTAAATGCTAGGATCTTTGATCTTACCAACGTGTAAATATATGAACAAATTAGTTATCTATAATCTATTTCAACAGGACATAATATAACTCTTGAATTAGTGAAGTTGTTACTCTGCGTTCTAGGTGATTTAGTTAGAACTGTAATTCAATCCACCGGTATCCTCGGGCGCACCATTACTCCTGCCTTCCCCACTCAAAGGCAATAATGGAGCCCATTGTCTTGCTCTTTATTTCACTGTCACCCCATGAAATTTAGCTCCAGGTGGAGCAAAGCCTTGATTTTAACATTCTTACCCTTGTTTGCCAATCCCTCCTTGGCCCCGTTTCTCCCTACTCCTCCTGTACCATCCAGCCCCCACCCGTTATGGATAGCTGAGCTCATCTAATTCCGATTTCTCGGGCATCCCTGATTTTGGTCGCTCCGTTGGTGGTCATGTCTTCAGCTGGCAAGGCCTTAAGCTATGGAATTCTCTCCATAAACATCTCCGGCTCTGTGACTCTTTTTCCTTGGAGATGCGCTTTGGGACTTGACTAACTGTCTGTCCTAATATTGCCTTATGTGGCTCAATGTCTAATTTAGCTTTTTTAAATTCTTTCCATGGACCATTTAATTCTGTTAACGGTACTGTATGAATTGCCATGTGAGAGTACCTTTAAGAAATGGGTATTTATAAATGGGTGTGTATATAAATATCTGTAGTGGGTGTACCTTTAGGAAATGGGTGTTTATTACTGCAGTGATGTCAGAGAGTGGGTGGAGCTGGGCTGTCAGTCAGCTTTTTACTTTTGTTTTAGGCTGTTTGCTGCAGGGTGTGTTTTAGTTTTGTTTTCAGAGCTGGATAGCTGCAGTCACAGCCAGAAGGTGTATGAATCTCTCTCTCTAATCTAAAGACTGTAAATCGATCCTGGTGATTTAAAACTAATAACAGTAGTGACTTTAACCTGATGTGCTTCTGGTAAAAGGTGTTTTAAGTCTTATGGATGTTAAAAGGAAAGCTTAAAGGATTACTTAGTGTTGTAGTCTTTGAATTAATGGTTGCTAAGATGTTCACTTATGTTTTAAAAAGGTTAACTTGAGTTCATAGAATAAACATTGTTTTGCTTTTAAAAAATACTTTTCTATTTCTGCTGTACCACACCTGTAGAGTGGGCCGTGTGCTCCCCACACCACAATCTATTAAAAGTTGTGGGTCAGGTGAACTCCATGATACACTTTGGGGTTCTCTAAACCCTGGCCCATAACAGAATATAAGTTGTTGAATGTAATTATGTAAATAGTTTTCGGGTTCTGTTTGTGTTGTAGCAAAGATAGGTATAGTTAACATGATGGAGCAGATGGTGGTAATGTCACTGGACTAATCAGAGACCCAGGCGAATCCTTACGGGTTCAAATCCCACCACGGCAGCTGGTGTAACTTAAACTTAATTAATAAATCTGGAATTTAAAGCTAGTCCCCATAATGGTGACTTTGAAGCTGCCACCGATTACCGTAAAAAGCCATCTGGCTCGCTAGAAACCTAGGAAATTGGAGTTTGATCCCCTTTGCCTCAAGAGCTAAATCCAACTCCTCCGTACAATGTGTTGGCCTCAACTGCTTCCGGTGGCAGTGAATTCCCCAGGTTCGCCAGTCTTTGGGTTGTCCTTTAGGGAAGGAAATCTGCCATCCTTCTGGTCTGGCCTACATGTGACTCCAGGCCCGCAGCAATGTGGTTGACTCTTAACTGCCGCTCTGAAATATCGCCAGCAAGCCACTCAATTCACAGACCGTTAGGGATGGGCAATAACTGTGCGCCTTACCAGGGACCCCATGAAAGAATACATTTTATGAAGCAAGTATGAAGTAAAGGGGTAGCTGTAAGGTGGATTTGATACCGGACTAGCTTAAATCAATCTGCAAAAGGGTGACGGGCCTTCTTTCTTTGTGTGTGTGTGTGTGTGTGTCCGTCTGTCCGTCCGTCTGTGTGTGCGTCCGTCCGTGTGTGTGTGTGTGTGTGTGTGTGTGTGTGTGTGTGTGTGTGTGTGTGTGTGCGCGCGCGCGCGCCCGTCCGTGTGCCCGCCCGTCCGGCTGATGGAGAAGCCCGTTGCCCGTATCTAAGAAGAAGGTGCTTTGAGTAATGGTTAACCTGCGGAGGGTGATCCATAGGCGTCGTTCAGATATAAATTTTAAATTGTTACAGGGTCGTCGCTATCATCAGCTTTACACCCACTAAAGGTTCCAATTTCACAGAAAGCGTTCCCATTTCACAGAATCTTGGAGCTGTTATTTTCCCAGAGGATGGAAAATGTCCTTATAGACGGTGGGGGATGAGTTGGTGCCAATTTAATTATCATCATAGAATTTACAGTGCGGAAGGAGGCCATTCAGCCCATCGAGTCTGCACCGGCTCTTGGAAAGAGCACCCTACCCAAGGTCAACACCTCCACCCTATCCCCATAACCCAGTAACCCCACCCAACACCAAGGGCAATTTTGGACACTAATGGCAATTTATCATTGGCCAATCCACCTAACCTGCACATCTTTGGACTGTGGGAGGAAACCGGAGCACCCGGAGGAAACCCACGCACACACGGGGAGGATGTGCAGACTCCGCACAGACAGTGAACCAAGCTGGAATTGAACCTGGGACCCTGGAGCTGTGAAGCAATTGTGCTATCCACAATGCTACCGTGCTGCCCCTAGTGCAAGCGCCCTAGTGCCCCTGATTGTGCAAGTAATTGAATCAATATTCATCGCAGTAGTTTAGTAAAGAATATGATGCTGATTATTGAACATGAGATGAATTTTGGACATTTTACACATCACTTATTGCTGTTAAATAATTGTTGCTTCCTCTTGTCCTCACCTTGCATGAATGTAGGTTCTCTGCCCTGCACTAGGGGTTGTAACTTTGAGAGCCAAGACTGTGTTTGCTGACTTGCGTGCCTTTCATTTCACACACAGAGAATGTTCAGCGCACCCCTAACGAGGCGACGAGTGAGTCTGGCACTTTCAAACAGGAGGGGAAAATCCCCAGTCGATTGACGCTCGGCAGCAGAGGTGGATACAACGGGCGATGCTGGGGTTCCCCAGTCAGACAGAAGAAGAAACACACAGGTATGCCCAGTGTGCGATTGCAAATTTCAGCTCAGTGATGTACTCTCATTTCAGCTCTGAGTTTAAGATAGTAAAAAGAAGACCGTTCTCAGGCTAACTGACCGTTCTTTCATTCTAACTCCCGGTGGGGTTGGTGTGGTACTTGTAAATTTTTATTATTGCAAATCGACTTTACAATTTTGGTGCAAATAATTTAGACTGAAGGTTTCGCAGGACTCGTCCAGTGGTTCCTTGGTAGGTCTGCCCTTTTAAATTGGGGAGGGATGGGGGGGAAACTGTCCTTTAACTTGTCCAATCAAAAGCGGTTTTTCACTTTGTGGGTTACTGATAGGCTCACCAGACAGCCAACTAGCAGCCACTTTATGGAGAAGTCAGCCTCTGATTGGACGAGATTGAAATAGTGGCCAGGAGGGGCAAGAGAGAAGGTGACTGGATGGCAGAGTGAGGTGGGGGGGGGGGGGGGGTAAAGGGTGGGTCTGGGGATTTGAAATCGGTGAGCGGGCAGTAAGGGAGAGATGAGAGGATGAGAAGGGGGTGTGAGGGAGAGAGGGCGACAGGGTGGGAGGGAGAGGGCGAGGGGGGTGGGAGTGAGAGTGGGCGAGGGGGGTGGGAGGGAGGGAGAGTGGGCGAGGGGGGTGGGAGGGAGGGAGAGCGGGCGAGGGGGTGGGAGGGAGGGAGAGCGGGCGAGGGTGGGTGGGAGGGCGAGGGGGGTGGGAGGGAGAGCGGGCGAGTGGGGTGGGGAGGGAGAGCGGGCGGGGAGGGAGAGCGGGCGAGGGGGGTGGGGAGGGAGAGTGGGCGAGGGGGGTGGGGAGGGAGAGCGGGCGTGGGGGGGGTGGGAGGGAGAGTGGGCGAGGTGGGCGGGGAGGGAGAGTGGGCGAGGGGGTGGGAGGGAGAGTGGGCGAGGGGGGTGGGAGGGAGAGTGGGCATGGGGGGTGGGGAGGGAGAGCGGGCGAGGGGGGTGGGAGGGAGAGCGGGCGAGGGGGGTGAGGGCGAGAGGGGTGGGAGGGAGAGCGGGCGAGGGGGGTGGGAGGGAGAGCGGGCGAGGGGGGTGGGAGGGAGAGCAGGCGAGGGGGGTGGGAGGGAGAGCGGGCGAGGGGTGTGGGAGGGAGAGCGGGCGAGGGGGGTGGGAGGGAGAGCGGGCGTGGGGGGTGGGAGGGAGAGCGGGCGAGGGGGTGGGAGGGCGAGCGGGCGAGGGGGGTGGTAGGGAGAGTGGGCGAGGGGGGGTGGAAAGGAGAGCGGGCGAGGGGGGTGGGTGGGAGAGAGGGTGTGGGGGGAGGGGGGGCAGGAGGGAGAGCGGGCGAGGGGGCGGGAGGGAGAGCGGGCGAGGGGGCGGGAGGGAGAGTGGGCGAGGGGGGCGGGAGGGAGAGCGCGCGGGAGGGAGAGCGGGCGAGGGGGGTGGGGCTTTTGTATGCTTTTGTGAGAAAGAGGGGGGACACAGGTGTTTGTCAGAGAGAGAGTGTGCGCGTGTTGAGGACCCTGAACTCCAGCTACACTCCTAATACAAATGAATTTGTGAACAAAGGGACTCCGGGTCACTCCTCCCATTAAAAATGACAAAAAAAAGGTAAGACTTAAGTATCTGTTGAATAAGATAAAAGTTTTTAATTATAACAAATGTTTACATAAAAGAAATAGAAAAGTATTTGAACAGTTGGTACCTGTGGCGCAAAAACATAATTTGTTTGTGGTTGAACTGTTCAGCCTAATATGAACATTCCTCGGATCTCCTGTCCGTACTCTTGGGAGGTTAAAAGGTTTCCCTGGCTGGACGATTTTGGGAAACCCTCAAACTGAATAAGATTTTTGGGAATAAAAACTGGAATGATTGTAAGGATCTTAAATCTGGGCTGTGATTGCAAAATAAATTGTTCTAGTTTATTGGTCGACCCTCCCCACAACCCCAGTCCTTCACATCTCCTGAGCATGTGTACAGTTTCCTCCGAGTTAGCTTGGTGACTTAACCTTCGCCTCCCGCGAGTGATTGTCAGTCACTTAGAAGTTTTGAAAGTGAACGTCAGTTTCCTAGTCAAAGGCAGGAATCAATGGAGCCAAGACCAATCCCGGTCCTCATCCCACGTGCAATTTGAGCAAAGGACTGTTCTCAGGATTGAGAATTCCACCTGATCTTCCTCCTGATTCCATCTGTGCGCTCCATCAACCCAGCTGCCAATTGTAGCGCACTTCCTGACGGCAACCGGGGCTTGAACTGGTTCATATAGTTCAGTTAAGTCATTAAATGAATTATTGCGGACTCCATTCACGTGCCGACAAAGGTTATTGTCTTGTCACTGATCGGGCCTTTGTTGTTTTTGGAGTTCTCTTCCCTTTGAAGAGATTTTCCAGTGACGACGTCTTATTAAAATGCTCAGGCATTTTGTGATTATTTTTCAGTTAATTACTTACCTCGTTTAATTAGATTGGCGTCTGTCACTCCTAGAAACGTAGAAAATAGGACCAGGAGTAGGCCACTCGGCCCTTCAAGCCTGCTCCATCGTTCATTATGATCATGGCTGCTTATCTACCTCAACACCATACTCTCCGTGCTCTCCCCATGCACCTTTAGAGCCTAGTTACACCTATAGAGTTTTCACCTCCTTTCATTTCCATTGGCAGTGGAGGCCTGTTTGGTGCAGCTAGTTTATTTTGGGCAATTGTGCGTCCTGCACTCACCTTGAGGTCTCCGGCTGAATTCTAGTCTTTCCCATTTACTTGCCTCCAAATCTATAAGTTTGTAGACAATTTCGTGACTTGGGAGTCCTCATATAGCAGGGCGGCACGGTGTTTAGCGCTGCTGCCTCACAGCGCCAGGGACCCCGGTTAGATTCCAGCCTTGGGTGACAGTCTGTGTGGAGTCTGCACGTTCTCCCCGTGCCTGCGTGGGTTTCCTCCGGGTGCTCCAGTTTCCTCCCACAGCCCAAACTTGTGCGGGTTAGGTGGATTGGCCGTGATTAATTGCCCCTTAGTGTCCAAAGATGTGCAGGTTAGGTGGGGTTACGGGAATAAGACAGGGGATTGTGCCTAGATTGCTCCTTCGGACTGTCAGTGTAGACTCGGACTCAATGGGCCAAATGGAGTCCTCCTGCACTGTTGGTCTATGCGATGTGGAGCTGCAAGATGCTTCTCCATGTTTCTCAGCTACTTTGAATCGGCTCTTGTTCGGAGGTCTTTATTTTACTTAAGTGTGGGCTTGGTATTTTATGTACGCCTGCAAAGCTAAAACGATGAGATTGATGATTTAAGATGTTCCCCATGCCCCGGACTTCATTCTGTTCAAACGATTACATTAAAAAAAATTCTTTCACGGGATGTTTCTGTCACCGACCGGCAAGGCAATTTAAGTTTAATCGGCAATTCCTGAGGGCAGCTACAAGTCAACCACAATGCTTTGGGTCTCGAGTCGCATGTCAGCTCAGTAAGGATTCAGATTACCTTCCTAAAAAGACATTAGTCCTTCATTCATTTCCCATATGTACTTTTAAGGGCAGGAGCCAAGGTTTTTGTAATAGTTGACAATACCTGCCATGGTTACCATTACTGAGACTAGATTTATATTCCAGATTGATTAATTGGATTTCAATTCCGCCCGCTGTCGTGGTGAATTGGCATGGGTCCTCTAGGTTAGTAGCCCAGTGAGATTGCCACTGTCTCCCCAATATTACAGAAGCAAGGAATTTGGGCAGATAAGGCTGAAATCTCCTGAAATGCACAAATGCGTCTGCCATTTTGTTTTTACTTTTAATCATTTAAAAACTTTTTTTAAAGAAATAATATAACAGAGGGTCAGTTGTGCGCACCTGTATTTTCGGGTTATGGCAGCACCAAGGCCAGCGGACATGTTTAACAGGCAAGGTCTGGGAGGCACCTAATCAGATACATGAAAGGTTAGAATCATAGAATTCCTGCAGTGCAGAAGGAGGCCATTCAGCCCATCGGGTGTGCATCGACCTTTGGAAAGAGCACCCTAACCTATCCCCATAAACCAGTAATCCCACCTAACCCTTTGGAGACGAAGCAGCAATTTAGCACGGCCAATCCACCTAAGCTGCACATCTTTGGACTGTGAGAAGAAACCGGAGCACCCGGAGGAAACCCTTGGGCACTCCAACGCTGAGCCATTTGTGTCTAGGAGCGAGTGAGTAGAAGATGAGAGTGCTGCATCTGCTCACATTACTGCACCCTCAACGTAAAATCGGCCGTGCCTGTTTGACCTGGTTACGATGGTGCCAGGGCAGCAAACGCTCGAGCACAGCCAGCCAGAGAGGCCGACACCCCAAACAAATGCACCCTCAGTAGTGTGTGCGATCGGCAGGATTCCGTGCTGGAATATGAAATCTTTGCCGTGACGTGCCACTTTGAGATGCTGCATTTTAAATTAAAGAGCAGCAATACTTCAAAGGATGGCTTTCGACTTCTCCTTGGGAAGCTTGCTCGCCATGGTGATCAACAGTGGAATTTATTAATGGATGGCTATTAAGAAATCTAAGGCCCCGCAGAAGTGTTGATTGGTGATGTGCCTCGACAGAATTAAACAAAAACACTTGATGTCGTAATACCTCCATAGATATTCATACTTGGTCAAATCTCCGCGGAGATAAAATAGCTTGACCAATCCATTTGGGATAATGACCTCACGTTGGCTCTATTCCTTCAGAGCAATTAACTTAATAGCTTTGGAAATTAGTTTAATAAATGCCGGTTTTTTTCCATCAGTTCCTTTTTGTTGTTTTTTTTCTCTCGTCTTCTCCCCTCGTCTGCAACCTGTATTCCTTTTTCTGAACACTGGCTCATTTGGTTCCCCTCTGAATTTCTGACCTTCGACTAAAATTTAAGAAAAGGGAGGCTAATTGACGTGAATTTGCCACAATAATACCAGCTGTGGCATTGTCTCTGTCTCACCCAAAACCACCTTGGGGCGGCCAAGTCCTTTTAGTACAGCTGGACCAATTAAACAGTTCGACTTATGATTCACGTTCAACTGTAAATATAACATGTTTTTTCAAAAAATTGCAATTGAGGGGGAATTTAGCGTGGCCAATCCACCTACACATCTTTGGGTTCTGTGGATGCGACCCACGCGGACACGAGGAGAATGTGCAAACTCCACATGGACAGTGACCCATGGCTGGGATAGAACCCACGTCCTCAGCGCCGTGATGCAGCAGTGCTTACCACTGTGCCACCGTGCCCCCCAATGATGTTAATATAACTTGCATTTCTTTGTAGTGTTTCCTTTATATTCGTTTAACTTTCTGCCAACATGGATAGGAGTGGTGCAAACTACTTTGTATCGTGTGACTTTCCAGATGCTTTTATCTGTAGCCCAATTGGCCTTGGCTGCTCTCACTGTGCTAGTTTAATGGGCACTGGCTATGCAGTGTCAAGGCGATCTAGGTCTCTTATGTAGATGTCCCTTTATTCTGATGTTATCTTACTGGATTAATTTTATTTAGTGTAGTGGATGCTTCTGTTGTGAGTTCGGCAATGCATGGATTATGCGACTATAATGTGGCTTACTAAAACCCAATCACAAAGCACAATGTGCAAGAGACATATCTGGCATTCGACTGTCCCAGAAATAAGCCTAGGGCTGGCAGGGTGGTGCTACATGTTGCAGACGTCATGTGATGGGTGGGCACAGATTTATCTGTGTGCCGCCCAGACTTTTCGAATTCGCAATCTCGGTCCAATCACCCAATCGGAGGGCAGACCCCCCCCCCCCCCCCTGCCGTCGGGGAGAGGGGGTTGGAGGAATTGAAATGTTCATTTTCTGGGAGTTTTCTCCGCTAACGTTTTCTCCCCTGACAGGCATGGCCAGCATCGACAGCAGTGCCCCGGAGACCACCTCGGACAGCTCCCCCACGCTGAGTCGCCGGCCCATCCGTGGAGGGTGGGCAGCCGCGTCCTGGGGAAGGGGGCAGGACAGCGACAGCATCAGCAGCTCATCCAGCGACTCCCTGGGATCCTCCTCCTCCAGTGGCAGTCGACGGGCCAGTGGAGGCGCTCGCACCAAAAGCACCGACGTTGGGAGGTAGGGTCAAAGTTCAACTCTTTTATATTTTGGGGGGAAAGCTATATTTAATCTTGTTTTTGTTCCCAACTTCAGCAATTATTCATGGTAATGCACCAGATTTGCAGCATAGAAGCAATCTATTCTACCCAGTTGTTCTCCGGCAGGGTTTATCTTCCACATGGACCAGTGCCCACCCTTTTTGCATCAAACCCTACCTGCATATCTTTCTATTCCTTTTTTTAAAAAAAAAAAATCTTTTTATTGGCATTTTCAAAATTATATACGTTGCTGTTCGTTTTCATTTAATGTACAGTCACAAAGGTTTCTCCTTCGGTTTCTCTATTTACAGTCTGACGCCGTCTGGCTCAGCGTACAATCCTCCCCATCTCCCCCCTAGCTCCTCTCTCTTTGACCCCACTCCCCCTTTCACTGCTACTCCCCATTTTTCCTTACTGGGCTTTGCTATCTCACCTTGCTGCCTTGCTTCCCTCTTTCTATCTTGTCCTGGCAGTTTTACCTCTTGCAAGAGGAACAACCTAGGAGGAGAGGCCTGGGCTGCCCGGCTTCAAAGAGGCCGCAGGAAGATGGATATGGGAAGTAGGCAGATATGAGGTAGACTCAGATCAATCCTTCATTTGCCTGTGAAAGTAGACATTAATGCTCTCATTATCCCCCCCCCCCCCCCCCCCCCACCCCCCCCCCCCCCCAAGTGCCATGTCAGAAAGAAAGTTCCTCACACAAAGTGATCAACGTATGGAATGCAACTCGTGAATGAGGTCATGAGGCAAACGCTTGTTTGTGAAGCAGGCGGACGCTGTGACTGGCTGCGTGTGGTTAAGGAAAGTCATCTGGTGTATTTGTATGGATGAGCTTCAATGGGCCAAATGGATTTCCTCATTTGTCTCCGTGTAAATGTAAAAGAACTTGTAAGTTTTGCTCATCAAACCTCCCGCCATCCCAAAGATGATGCCCCTCCTCACTGAGCCTAATACATCACGGTAGCACAGTGGTTAGCACTGTTGCTTCACAGCGCCAGGGAACCGGGTTCGATTCCCGGCTTGGGTCACTGTCTGTGCGGAGTCTGCACGTTCTCCCCGTGTCCGCGTGGGTTTCCTCCGGATGCTCCGGTTTCCTCCCACAGTCCAAAGACGTGCTGTTAGGTGAATTGGACATTCTGAATTCTCCCTCCGTGTACCCGAACAGACGCCGGAGATTGGGGGATTTTAACAGTAACTTCACTGCAGCGTTAATGTAAGCCTACTTGTGACACGATAATCTTTACTAATCAATCAAGAGCATGGGGGCTGCAATAGTTCTCTGGTGCATTTTCCATGGCAGTGTGTCAGCCAATCAGGTCCACTTACCAACTAATCAACATCTTTTTCTCATGCCGCATAAATTTTTGTTCCCTTTGAAATTTGGCATTCTTGCATCTGTCCTGATAAGTGCAAGATGAAAAGCTTCTCTTTTTTTTTTTCTCAGTAATACTCAGATTCTGCACAGCCAAGCGACTATTTGATAGATTCATATTAAGCAAAGGGGAATTGAGGGCTGCAGGTCCAAGGTGGGTGGATGGAGTTAATATGCAGATCAGCCATGATGGAATTAAATAAATCTAGGGCAGGGTTCTCCGTCCGTCCACGGCAGCGGGATTCTCAGGTCCCACTGCAGGGAAAGGGAGATTTGGCCGAGCATCAAATTCTCCGTCCTCACTCGCACTGGTGGCTGGGTGAACTCGCAACAGTGAATCCCAGCCATAACCTTCAAACTACTGCAGTGGACCATATAGGAACATTCCATGCATTAGAGCAACATTAGTTTAATTCTGTCTAAGGTGACCTTGTATAGATTCTACGTGATTGTTTTTGGGGTTATTTCTCTTCCAGATACAAAGGCCGGCGTCCGGAATGCCACGCTCCCCATGTACCCAACCAGCCATCTGAAGCGGCTGCCCATTTTTACTTTGAGCTTGCAAAGACTGTCCTCATCAAAGCAGGAGGCAACAGCAGCACATCCATCTTCACCCACCCCTCAGCCAGCGGAGGCCACCAGGGTCCCCACCGCAACCTCCATCTCTGTGCTTTTGAAATCGGGCTGTACGCGCTGGGCTTGCACAATTTTGTGTCGCCAAACTGGCTCTCGAGGACCTACTCTTCCCATGTCTCCTGGATTACAGGTTTGAGGGAAAATAAAATAGCCTTGGTCACTACAAATTGATGTCCAGCCCTTGTGTGTCACGTTCAGCTCTTGGAGTTCCTTTGAGAGCACCACGAGTGTTGTTCCTCTACATAAGGGCATCTTCCCATTCTATCTCTGTCCACTGTGTTGAATCTTCTGCAGGCAAATTGAATCTATCCAGGCATTGCATTTGATTTTTTAATTAAACAAAAGCACGGGGACAATAGTTCCCTGGTGGGTTCTTCATGGCAATGCTTCAACCAGAGTTGGCTTGCCAACCTATCAACAGCCTTTTCTCAGGCAGTGTAAATTGTTACTCCCTTGAAATTTGGCATTCTGGCATTTGCCCTGATGATGAAAAGCTTGGCCGTTGTTTATTTATTTTGGCAATACATAAATCCTTGAATTATTATGAATACAATAGATGATAATGTGTGTCCTGCTGTACTTGTATGTTGCATTTTTCCAACTTGTTGGTTGCAATCTTGGCGTTCCCAAGGCTGAAGGTTAAAAGATGGTGTGCCATCACTGGACGGGGTCCCTACTCTACTCTCAACACCTCTGGGTTTTGGTGGAGGAGGTAGACATGCTGGAAATGGCTCATCTTTCTGATCACTAATCTTGGAAATGGCAATGGACCTGACCAGGAAGTTGTAAAGTTCATAGTTTGTATTAAAGGGCGAATTGAAGGTTGACTCAAATGCAGCCCAAGATAATTCTCTGGACTAATTCTGGAGTATTGGTTTGGGTGTATTGATATTTCCTCCGCTCCCCCTTCCATGAGCGACTTTCAAATCTGCTCCTTTACTGGGAGGTGTAAAAAGTAGCTTAATGTCAGTGTTTACCAAAATATCCAGCTCCCAGTGAGTTGGTCACTGATCTACAGAGAAGCTGAGGCACAAACCCGTTTTCTACCACACTAATGAACCATGTTGACAAGTAACCATTGTCTCAGTTAGACACACACGGCTGCATTTAAGTGCCCCAACTGGGTGTGTTTTTGGTGACGGAGCGTGTCAAATAGGGCAGTTTCCCACCCACCACATTCACACCCAGCTTGGATTTCACCCACACAATCGTCAATTAGGCTTGTTGGGCGGCACGGTGGGACAGTGGTTCGAAATCGGCCCCGGGTCACTGTCCGTGTGGAGTTTGCACATTCTCCCGGTGTCTGCGTGGGTCTCGCCCCCACAACCCAAAAATGTGCAGGATTAGCCAAGTTAAATTGCCCCTCAATTGGAAAAATTAACAAAGAATTAGGCTTGTTACCAAGCCAATTGGCCCTGGCAATATGTTGTCGATATCCTAACACGGTTGGTGTGGGCAGTCGGGTGGGAGTAGGGAGCCTGATTTTGTTTTTAAATTCTTTAGAGGGTGGAAATGACGGGGTTCAGCTCCCACTTTAACCCACCGACAGAGATTTATGGTCACAGGGCAGGTCAGACCGGGATGGGGAGGGGGGAGCTGCCCGCCTCCAGTAATATTCAGCCCACGGTCGAGAGAATTGGGCCATTTCAGAATTTCTCCTTCCCTCTCCCCGTTTTTAATGGTTGCTTTTAATTCTCTTCACATGCCACAGGCCAGGCGATGGAAATAGGCAGTGCGGCTCTGAACATTTTGGTGGAATGTTGGGACGGTCACCTCACCCCTCCGGAGGTGGCATCTTTGGCTGACCGCGCATCGCGCGCCCGGGATCCCAACATGGTGCGAGCGGCAGCAGAGTTGGCTTTGAGTTGCCTACCCCACGCTCACGCCCTGAATCCTAACGAGATCCAACGGGCATTGGTTCAATGCAAGGAGCAAGTATGTTCAGTTCACTATATTGACAAGTCCACTGATTCTATTCCAATTAACCGTATGATGTAATTAATCTCATATAATTCAATAACCTAATCAGTGTGGACACGATGCATGTTGGGCGTTGGCTTGGTTCAGTTGGTAGCTCCTGTTTCTCCTGGGTTTCATTCTCTGGATTGCCACTCGAGGGACAGCCTTCCGGGACTGCTGCGTTGTGAGAGGTGCCACCCTTTTACGTTAGGAGTTAATCCAAGACTCCGGCTGCCTTCTCCTGTGGATCAGAGATCCCACGGCAAAGTTCACGGTTGAGGAGAGAAGTTGTCTTGGATCCGAGACAAACGGCTTCCATCTCGTGTAGAATCCCCTGAGGTCAAACATAATTTTCTCCATTTGCAGAAATTCTACACCCCCCCCCCTTCCCGGTGTCCCCGCCGACCTCCAACAACGTGAGGGTTCGTCGCGGGCAATCAGAAAGGCGAAGGCCCCGACATCGGCCCCCTACCCCTCTGGCAGCTCCAAAATACCAAAGGATGCCACCAAAGGGCACGGCTCCACCCTCACCCCCACAACCTTCGGCCGTGTCTCAAATACCGGCTTCCAATTTCGGGCAGGACCAAAGCCCACATGCATGAGGCCCCCCCTTCGCACCTCTCTCACCTACTCGCCACCTCCGGGAAGAACCCGCTCATACGTGCATCAGTCATATGAATCCTGTCAGCCACTTTATCTTCTGCGATTCTTTGTGCACTGGTATCAGCTAAAAACAGTGCAACTCTCAGTTGTCTGTCGCAGCTATTAATGCTGGGCTTGCTTAGCAAAGCGATTCATTGCGTGTCTGAGCCATTTCAGTGGGACTTAAGGGTTTGGATATATAATGTTTGGATTTTCTTCACCGCCGACTCCGTGCCCCCCCCCCCCCCCCCCTCCTGCACTCTACCTCTTTCCCCTCCTTTCCCCCCCCCATCTCATCCCTCCACACCCTCCCCTCCCGCACAATTCGGAATGGGCCGTAACTGCTGTCCACTCCAGTGACGTCACCTCCTGCCAATCAGTAATAAAAACTCAGCTTTCCGCTTTTTGACAATTCTAAGTACCTCACGCCTCTTCTTTCAAAGACCGACAAACGATAACCCCTAAACCTCACTGGATCGCGAGGAGCAGGAGTCGCCCATTTTGCCCCTTGAACCCGCTGTGCCATTTAATATCATGGTGGCCTTGACCCCACTTTCCTGTCTCTCGCCCCACTCCCCTTCTTCCGCACGCCAATAACAAATCCGTTGTGGTTTTTTTTTTTTTTTGGGTGCATCTGAGGGTTGGGTAGAGATCTCTCATCACCTGCTAACCTTCCTTAACTGGCCCTTGTAACCTCACGTCAATGTAATCGTGACTAAGTTGCATATTCATTGGTCGAGTGGTCGATGCATTGTTTGTGTGTGTAAGAGAGAGAGTGAAGCTTATTGATTTTTGTCAATCCAATGTGACTGTCGTGTCTGGACTAATTGGCCTCACCCTGTGCTCTCTATGTTCTCTTCTATGCTGCTGGTCCCCAGGATAACACCATGTTGGAGAAGGCTTGCATGGCAGTGGAGGAAGCAGCCAAAGGCGGCGGTGTTTACCCCGAGGTGCTCTTTGAGGTTGCTCATCAGTGGTACTGGCTCTATGAGCAAACAGCAGGCGGCGGCTCACAGCAGCAGCGGGAAATATCGGCGATCGGCGGCCGCGGCTCCCACGAGGCGGGGAGGGCCGCCACGGAACACTCGCCGCTGACTGAGGGCTCGGCCACCGTGACGGTGGCGGCCACGGTGACGGCGACCGCCGTGGTGCCAGTCATCACCGTCGGATCGGCAATGTTCCAGCAGCACACCATAGCCGGGGCAGCAATCGCGCATCCCCATGGACAGATCTTCCCAACCAACCCGGCCCTGACCCATCCCTACACTACAATCCAAACTCACATACCGTCAGTCTGTAACGCTGCCTACCTTGGACATCCGATACAACATGTCCCTCGACCTGCCATCTTTCCTGTTGCTGGAGCTGCCTATCCTCAGGTACTTCAATACGGTGCCGGTCATTTCAAAGGGTTAGGGAGGGGGAGGTTGGTATAAATGCCCTTTTTATAAGGGGAGGCAGTGGCGAAGTGGTATTGTCGCTGGACTAGGAATCCAGACACTGGTTCGAATCCCGCCATGGCAGATGGTGACATTTGAATTCAATAAAAACTGGAATTAAAGGTCTAAAAGGTGACCATGAAACCACTGTCGATTGTCGTCAAAACCCATCTGGTTCACTAATGCCCTTTAGGGAAGGAAATCTGCCCTCCTTACCCGGTCTGGCCTCCATGTGACTCCAGATCCACAGCAGTGTGGTTGACTCTTAAATGCCCTCAAGGACGGCCGATAAATGCTGGCCCAGCCACATCCCGTGAATAAAAAAAACTATATAATTCTCTCCTGAACTAGCCTCCGCCCAGCCTGGTTTGCCTAACCTTTGCCCACACTCTCAATCCTCCCCAAATCCGCCCTCTCTCTCTGCTGTTGGTCCACTCTCAGTCTTCGAATCATAGAATCGAATCTCTACAGTGCCCCCTCTGACCGGGAGAGGGACTTGCCGCTGCCCGGGAGAGGGACTTGCCGCTGCCCGGGAGAGGGACTTGTCGCTGTACTTTGTTCTCTCTCTTTAGTTGACCTTGGCCAAAGAGCATTTAATCAACGTTCATTTTTGTTTGAGGCAGAGGCAGCTATTGTTTCTTTTTAAATAACTCTCCTTCCTGCATGTGAAGTCTGCCTACACCGCCTTCTGCAACATCCCAGGAAACCTAGAGTTAGCGGACTAAAACAAAGCTGGTATCGCTGCTGCGTTTCCCAGCATTACCCGCCCAAATGTTTAGGCAACTCTAAGCACAGATTGTGAAAATCCCAGCTCTATTCTCCGCAAACATTCGCACCAGAAGCGAGCCCCACCGACGATGCTGACCACATACTCCCAGAATGAGTTCATTACCAGGGCTGGTTTCTATTAACTGCACTCATTCATAAGCCCTCGAGACTTCTTTTTGAGCGCAGGAAAACGAATAGGAACATTTTAAAACAGCATTATCAAAATCCCCAAGCGGGCCACATAGAAACATGCATAGAAAATAGAAGCAGGAGGAGGCCATTCGGCCCTTCGAGCCTGCTGCCCCATTCATTATGATCTTGGCTGATCATAGCAACAGGAACACATGCGATTGAATCATCCACAAGAGAAATTATACCTTTTTGAAAATATTTTTAATCAAATTTTCAATATTTTAACATCTTTGCAAAGAATGAACACAAACCCCTGCCCCTGCCCCCCCCCCCCCCCCGCCTTCTCTCTCTCTCTCCCCAACCGCTTGATGACAACCAGAACCCCAAAGTGTAAGATAAACAAACCCCATCTCTGGTGAGACCTCTCATCTGCCCATCTTGGAGCAAACTTCACCTTCTCCGAAGACAGGAACTCCATTAGATCCCTCCCCCAGTCACGCCGAGCCACTGGGGAGGGTGGGAGGGGGGGTTTGACCTCTACCCCACCAGGACCCGCCTGAGAGCGATCAACGAGGCGAAGGCTAACACATCTGCCCCCGCTCCCGTCTGTAACTCCAGCAGATCCGACACCCCAAATATGGCCTTTAGGGGACCAGGCTCCAAATCTACGTGTACGACCTCTTGACACGGTGCTAAAAAATGATCCACAAACTTTCTCCAACTTCGGGCAGGACCAGAACACATGGGCGTGATTAGCTGAGCCCCCTCCAGCATCATTTGCAGCTGTCCTCCGCCTCCCCCTCAAACAGCCGGCTCGTCCTCGCCTTCGTTAAGTGCGCCCTGTGCACCACTTTCAATTGAATCAACTCCAGCCTCGCGCACGAGGCATCAACTCTCCGCAGTGATTCCATTCATCAGGTTGGCAATGTAGCTAAAATGTTCCCCGTGTCTGAATGAAATATCTCCACGTTCTCTGATCTATTGTACATACATGTCTTCTCGTCCTCCCCACCAAGGCAGAACCAGTCTGCCTTTACACTTCTCCCCACCACCCCACCCATCCACCCCACACTCCAGTAGCCCCCATTTTGAATGCAATGTTTTGACAAAATACTCAGAAACACACCCCATCACCGACAAATAATTCTTCTGCATGTTCTGTAAAAAGACATTTACATTTGGATTATTTAAAATCGGCGGATTAAGACATGACATTCAAAATGCTGATTTTTTTTTTTTTTGTTGGGTGTGACATATCCATTCTTAGCTGTCTTAATCACACTGAACCTGCCTTCCACTCGTTTATACATATATATATTACGGACTCTTTTTGTTTTTGTTTATAAAGTTTAAATCCCTGCCCGTTTTCACTGGTTCTTGGCAAATGTTGCATTTGGCGACGGACAAACGGACAGACATTATTTAAGTAACGTTAACTAAACAGGATTCTGGTTAGATTGTGGAGCCATTCAGAAGGACAGCACGGGTTCAACTGTCCCAACAAGCTGAGAGTCCTGGGACTCTCTTCTGAGTCCACCCCAGGATCTTAATTGATGTGACCAAACGCAAACATTCTGCACGTTGAGATGTAGGGCAGTGGGAGCTGGGACACGCTCCTAATCGGACTGAAGACTTGCTGACCGAATTATCGGCAGCAGAAGCGGTGGTGTGGCATTATTGACCGGTCTGTTTATCTGTTTAGATGCATCCGGCATTTATTGGAGCTCAGTACCCTTACACAGTTGCAACCACCACGCATCCAGCCATGGCAGCTCCACCAGTGACCTTCGCAGGGGTTCCTGTGCCCACTATGACACCGATGGCAGTGCATCCGTACCAGACAGACCCAAACCTGCCCCTGGCATCAACTGTAGCAGGTACGCGAGATCTTTCAATGCCTAAAGTGGCTAACGTGTGTGTGTGTGTATGGATGGATGTGTGGTGAACTCTAGAACAGTGCTTTGAAATGTGTGCTCCTGAGCAGGTTAATGCAGCTGCAGACTCTGGTCTCTCTCTCTCTCTCTCTCGTTCCCCCCCCCCCCCCCCCCCCCCCCCCCCCCCCAATTCACCTTTGCCTTGGGCTTAAGTGAGTGAATGTCCCATGGGT
This sequence comes from Scyliorhinus torazame, assembly GCF_047496885.1. Lineage (NCBI taxonomy): Eukaryota > Metazoa > Chordata > Chondrichthyes > Carcharhiniformes > Scyliorhinidae > Scyliorhinus > Scyliorhinus torazame. Next base: position 13,325,928 of record NC_092734.1, read on the forward strand.
GCAAATAGACGTGGGGAGCAGGGAAGTGAATTGTACACTTGGTGCATCTCCCTCTGTGGCAAGTGCTCCCTCTCCTGCCTGAAGGTGGGATAACCGCCAGTGAAGCAGATCTCGGTGTACAATCTGACAAACCTGGTGCACACAGTCTAACACACACACATGGTGCACACAGTCCAACACGCGCACACACACACACACACACACACACACACACACACAGTGCACACAGTCCAACACGCACGCACACACACACACACACACACACACACACACACACACACACACACACACAGTGTACACAGTCCAACACATACGTACACACATGGTGTACACAGTCCAACACATACATACACACGCGGTGTACACAGTCCAGCACACACACACACACACACACACACACACATGGTGTACACAGTCCCCACACACACACACACACACACACACACACACACACACACACACATTCCAGGCAGCGAGGAAATATTTGAAAGTTTACAAAGCTTTGTAGCCGATGTATTTTGATGGCTGAAGAAAGCGATGTTATTTAAATTCATGCCACGAAGAGACCTGTGCAGCAGTTGAAACATGGAATTGAATTAAGTGTGAACCCTCTCGGAAACATCAGCCGGGATTCTCCGTTTTGCCAGCGCCCGGGGGTTTCCTGACGCCCGGGGGTTTCCCGACGCCCGGGGGTTTCCCGATGCCCGTGGGGATGCCACACAATGGGAAAGCCCATTGACCGGCCCGCGTAACGGAGAATCCCGACCATCATCTTTCACTTCACTCTCTTGGTATAAATATACAGTAATCGCGTTTAAGCTTTTAAAAAAAATTTAGAGTGCCAATTTCTTTTCTTTCAAATGAAGGACCAATCCACCTACCCTGCACATCTTTTTGGTTGGGGTGAGACCCACGCAGACACGGGGAAGATATGCAAACCCCCCTTGCATGCCTTCCCCGTCAAAACCACATGTGTGTGTGTGCATTCTGTGATCTTCCACATGATTCTGTTCAGCTGAATTATCGACCAGGCTGGCCACATTGCCAGATGCAAGCTCAGGAAGGCTCTTTAAATTATGCTCTTTTTTTCGGCAGTAGAAAAAATGTTGCAAAGCTCTTTTCATATTTAAAAAAAATGATTTTACTAAGAAAGTGTACACTGATCAACCTATTAAACAATTCAGTTTGACGTTTATCAGTAACTTTTATATCCAGTTTCTCATGGCCCAAGAGTCAGACAGCCTCATTTGAGAATGTTTCATTTTTGGTGACAAAACCAGTTTTCGGCTGAGTTCGTAAAACTGCATCAGGTGATCCAGGAACACTTTATGTTCTATTACGATGGTTCTCAAATAGTTCTATTCCACTGGTTCAGTGAAGATCGTGACTCGTGATTATGCAAACGGATCAAGTGTATTTTGGGTGCAATTCTTCTCCGGTGTCCAAAGTGGAAACTCCACGGTGCTTCTTTTAACAACTAGTGATTCGAATCAAAGCTGTTGGACTTTAACCTGGTGCTGTGAGATTTCTCACTGTGACCCCAGTCCAACACCGGCATCTCCACATCATGCTTGGAAGGGAGTAAGACATTGAATAGTTCATCGGGACTTCTAGTTATTCTAATGCTAAATTCAATTTGTAATCTTGATGAAGAGCTAAACTGATAAAAGTGCGAAACGTTTTGCTGAAACCTTGCCTTTGAAGTTTTGGATTGAACAGCACTGAGTGAACAATCCTGATCGCGTTCAGAATTGCACTGATGACCAATTTAAGATTATCAGCCAGGATGGCAGTGTGGCTCACTTGCCCATGCTGAAAGCTGCATATATTCTCGCACAGGGCCTTGCCCTCAGCAAATACAAAGAAGATGTCTACGCATTGCACTTCCTCAACTAAGCAAAAGCTTTAGGGCCAGTCATTTCCTGGTTCATTCCCTCATGGCAGTGCTTTGACCAATCACAGTTGACCTGCCTGCTTTGAATTTAAGCAAAAGCTTGGCAGATAACTGCCCCCATAGTGCATTCCCCATGGCCAGCCTCTTGCCTATTAGAGTCCGCTTGCCAACCCATGCTCTTCTTGTGCAGTATACATTTTTGTTGTCTTTGAGATTTGCTACTCTTGCAAAACTATCCCGATCAGTGCCAGATGAAAAGCTTCGACGGCATGTCACTTTTTTTTCAACAATACTCGAGAAATAAATGTGTTGCATTTTATCTAACTGCAGTTTTAGCTTATTTTGGCGTTCTGGCTGGTTATTCATTGAATATGATGGTTAAAGTTGTCTCTCTCTTTCTCCACTGCCTCCAGTTGCCAGTGTGCAGGCTGGGACCACTTTTCAGGCTGTTCAAGGAGCATCAATGCCAACTTTAACAACACAAGGCCCCTCGATAGTAGCCCCAACCTTCCCTACAGAAGATGAACAGCACTCGCAGCCTGTCAGTCCTCAAGGGCTGCACTACCTGCATTCAGCTTACAGAGTTGGTAAGTGCACACTCAAATAAACCCTGCATTACACAACGACAGATGATCTCCAGACGGCCCAGAAATGTTTTTGCGGTTGATGGGGCGTTGTGTGGGAGGGAAGGTGGCAACAATGCAAAAAGACTGATAACTTTTCATAATGCTGACTGAGAGATAAACATTGGCCAGGACACCAATCATGACATCTCTCTCATCTCTGGTCAGCCTGGTGAACGTTTGTTGCACTCCCTCGAAGGAAAACACAGTAGCACAAGTGGATAGCACTGTGGCTTCACAGTGCCAGGGTCCTAGGTTCCATTCCCCGCTGGGTGACTGTGCAGAGTCTGCACGTTCTCCCCGTGTCTGCGTGGGTTTCCTCCGGGTGCTCTGGTTTCCTCCCAGAGTCCAAAGATGTGCAGGTTAGGTGGATTGGCCATGATAAATTGCCCTTAGTGACCAAAAGAAAAGGTTAGGAGGGGTTATTGGGTTACGGGGATAGGGGGAAGGGAGGGCTTAAATGGGTCAGTGCAAACTCGATGGGCCGAATGGCCTCCTTCTGCACTGTATGTTCTATGTAAAACCTATCCTTCCTTAAGCAACCTGAGGAAGGAGCTGCGCTCCGAAAGTTAGTGATTTGAAACAAACCTGTTGGGCTTTAACCTGGTGTTGTAAAACTTCTTACTGTGCTCACCCCAGTCCAACGCCGGCATCTCCACATCATTCCTTAAGCAAGGACACTAAAATTGTACAGAGGCGGGGTCTCATCGAAACCCTATATAATTGCAGCAAGGTCACCTTACTCAAACCCTTTGTAATAGAGGATAATTTGTAGGGCAGAGGTCAGTGAACTTATATGGCCTACCTGCCCCATAACACGGTAGAATCTGAGTCATTAAATGGTTTCACGAAGGAGATGGGTAAATTTCTGATTTCTTTTACGAAAGGGATATGGGGAACGTGGGGAGGTGGATTTGAGACCCGGAAGAGATCAGCCATGTTCTGATTGAATGGTGGCGCAGGCTTGAAGGGGTGAATGGCCTATTTCTGCTCCTGTGTATCTGAAGCTTGCCAAGGGAAGGAGCCTTGGTTGGTCGAAGTTGGGGCAACTATTTTGCCAGCTGAACCGTTTTGTTTTAATGCAAAGCTTGGATGATGCAAAGGATCAGAGATATGTTGTGTTTGCTGGGGCCTGTTCTCCTTTTGAGGTTGAAAGATTTGATAGGGGGGCTCAAATGCTCATGAGGTGGAGGTAGCGAGATACTGCTCTCATTTGGTGGATTGGTCCAGAAGCAGAGGGGAAGGTGATTGGCAAAAGAATTAACAGCGACGTGAGGGGAAACCTTTGGAACACAATGAGCAGGTTCTGATCTGGAACGCACTGCCCGAGCGTGTGGCAGAGGCCGGTGTACTAGTCCCAGAAGGCAGTTGGATACGAACCTGTCGAGAGAACATCTTCAGGGTTGCAGAGAATGGGCTGGGGAGTGGGACTGGCTGGGGTGCTCTTTACAGAGAGCTAGCAGGGAGAGGATGGGCAGAAAGGCTCCTGTATAGTAACCATTCTACGATTGCCCCTTCTGCCCTGGTCAATATTTATCCCTGAGGAACACAAGAGGTGTAGGAGCGGGCCGTCCGTTGAGGCAGCTTTGCCGATCAATATGACCTCGGCATCCGTTTTCCTGCCCGCTTCCCGCATCCTTTAATTCTTTTTAAGAAATAAATTACTCAATTCTCTTTTTTCCCCAATTAAGGGGCAATTTAGCGTGGCCAATTCACCTACCCTGCACATCTTTGGGTTGTGGGGGTGAGACCCACGCAGACACAGGGAGAATGTGCAAACTCCACACGGACAGTGACCCGGGGCCGGGATCGAACCCGGGTCCTCGGCGCCGTGAGGCAGCAATGCCACCATGCTGCCCCATCACATCCCTCAATTCTACCTTGGCCTTGGATTGGATTTGTGTGAAGAGGGTCACTTAGGAGCCTGGTAACAGCGGGTAAGAAGCTGTTTTTGAACCTCTTAGTGCGTGTTCTCAGACTTTTGTATCTCCGTCCGATGGAAGAAGTTGGAAGAGAGAATGACCCGGGTGGGAGGGGTCTTTGATTATGCTGTCCACTTTCCCCAGGCAGCGGGAGGTGTAGATAGAGTCAATGAATGGGAGATGGGTTTGTGTGATGGACTGGGCTGTGTTCACGACTCTCTGTAGTTTCTTACCGTCTTGGGCTGAGCAGTTGCCATACCAGGCTGTGATGCAGTCAGATAGGATGTTTTCTATGGTGCACCTGTAAAAATTCATACGAGTCGATGTGGATATGCCAAATTTCCTTAGCTTCCTGAGGAGTATAGGCCCTGCTGTGCTTTCTTGGTCGTCGCGTTGACTGGTGGACCAGGTCAGATTATTGAGATGCACACCTAGGAATTTGAAGCTGCCGACCACCTCCACCTCAGTACCATTGATGCTGACAGGGGAGTTCCTGAAGTCAATGACCAGCTCCTTAGTTTTGCTGACGTTGAGGGAGAGATTGTTGTTGTTACGCCACTCTACTAGGCTCTCTCTCTCTCTCCTCCTGTACTCTGACTCATCGTTGTTTGAGATTTGACCCACTAGGGTCGTGTCATCAGCAAACTTGTAGATGGAGTTGGAGTCAAATTTTCCCATGCAGTTGTGTGTGTACAGGGAGTATAGTAGGGGGCTAAGTAAGCAGCCTTTCAGGGCCCCGGTATTGAGGACTATCGTGGAGGAGGTGTTGTTGTTTATCCTGACTGATTGGGGTCTGTGGGTCAGGAAGTCGAGGATCCAGTTGCAGAGGGAGGAGCCACGTCTTGGGTTGCAGCGATGGAGCATCCCGAGGATAGCCAATTGGCAGCCAGCATCGCAAAAACAGATTGTGGTCGTTATCACATTGCTGTTTGTGGGAGCTTGCTGTGCACTAATTGGCTACTTTCCTTCCTACGCTACAAAGGCGGCTCTAATTCAGATGGAAAAGCAAAATGCCACAGATGCTAGAAATCGCCCATATACTTTGTAAAACAAAGAGAAAGGTGTTCTCCCAATATCCTAGACATTAGGGGCTGGCTTAACTCACTTGGCTGGACAGTTGGTTTATGATGCGTTTAGTGGAGTGTTTCCCGGTGGCCGTGTTGTTTTGGCTTCAGGGAGTTTCTCTCCGCTGAGGTTGTACTTGGAGGAATTTCCTGCTGGCGAGCCCAGTACGAAAGACTCCTTGCAAATCGGTGCGCCCTTTTGTCTGGCTGCCCCTGTCTCTGTCTTACCCCCCCCCCCCCCCCCCTCCCAACCTTCGGGAGGCCCCCGGGAACACCACCTGATTTCTCCCCCCCCCCCCCCCCCCCCGCACCGCCACCTGGTAATGTCTTCCAAGTCCGATTCCTGGCAGTGCCACCTTGGCACTGCCAGGCTGATGGTGTCCCTTCCAGCCTGGCAGTACCAGGGTGCCCAGGAGGCCCTTCCAGGCTAGTGGTGCCAGGATGCCACCCTGCCCTGTACCCGACCACCCGGGGGGGGGGGTCTCCAAAGGCCTGGGCGACCCCTCTCCCAGGTGCCACGCTTGTGGAAACCACACAACGCCCTGGCGAAAGGCTCCCGTTCGGTGCCGGGCGAATCCCACAAACGCATATTTATGTTAGCCTGATGGCTCATTTAAATATGCCGATCTGGATCACAGCCAGTGAGGGCGAGATCCAGACCGCGACATTTCGCAAGACTCCGCTAAATCTGGCAAGGTGTTTCCAGGATCGCAAATCGCGCGAGAGGCCTCTTGCGTGATTCAACGGCTTAGTCCTGACACCAAGTCGTCTGGGACAAGGCCATAAATCGTGCCCAGAGTTAACGTTTCGAGTCGGTATGACTCCTCATCTTCAGAGAAGTCATACCGCCTTGATCCGTTAACTCTGCTTCTCTCTGCACAGATGCTGCCTCACCTGCTGAGTTCATCCAGCATTTTCTGCATCCAACTCCAGTTTAAATGTTCTCAATTGGTCTCAAAATCCTTAGATTTCCAACGATTGTGAAGAGACTGTATAAATACAACTCCCGCTTGCTGTGAATTTGAATTCCCCTTTTGACCAATGCTTTTTCACACAGTTATTGTTCTCAGATTTCTCTCTCATGTGGATTTTATTGTTGCAATGCTGGTTTTGAAGCTGCGTTTGTCCCTTTCAGGAATGCTGGCTTTGGAAATGCTGGGTAGACGAGCTCACAATGATCACCCGAACAATTACTTCTCGAGGAGTCCACCTTACACCGAGGACGTGAAATGGTTGTTGGGATTAGCAACAAGGTTGGGTAAGGATGACTTTTGAAACAAACGCATTGGGACACGAGCCTTAATTTGGAAGATACGCAAGCGACTGCCGGGCCAGGGACTTGAGGCGCAAGAGCGTAAAGTTAAAATTAACCCATTAGGAGCAGTGAAATGAATGGCCAGTTGATCTGTTCTTCTGGTGTTGGGGTTGAATATTGGCCAAGGACATTGGGAGAACACCTTTCTCTTTGTTTTACAAAATATATGGGCGAGGAAACATTTGTATACACTTGAGAATGCCAGTGTCTCAGCTATTTGCCATCAACTTAAATGTTTAGGGCAGCATGGTGGCGCAGTGGGTTAGCCCTGCAGCCTCATGGCGCCGAGGTCCCAGGTTCGATCCCGGCTCTGGGTCACTGTCCATGTGGAGTTTGCACATTCTCCCCGTGTTTGCGTGGGCTTCGCACCCCACAACCCAAAAATGTGCAAGCTAGGTGGATTGGCCACGCTAAATTGCCCCTTAATTGGGAAAAAATGAATTGGGTACTCTTTTTAAAAAAAAAAAAATTAAAAAATTTTTTTTTTTGAACTTAGTTGTTTAATGTTTTCTGTTTCTGAACGAGGGATCCTGTGACAAAGGAGCACCCCCTTCAGTTCTGCAAAATGGCAGCCTTAATATGTGCTCAGGATCAGAACCCTTATGACCAAGGCAGGTGTAGTACCAACTAGGTCAGTGATGCTCGATCAATGACTCCAGAAGCGAGATTGGATGCAAATTGAAGGCTTTATTGGACTAGATGTTTCCCCGAGCAGCGCAGGTACAGAATGCAGCTGCTAGGGAGACACAGGCTCTTATACTCCGTCTTACTGGGCGGAACCAGCAGGCAGGCTTCACCAATGATCTTCCTGTCTCAGGTACCTCCCACACCAATGATCTTACAGCCTCAACCTAGGTACCGTAATACCCCTAATACCGACTACCAGTCAGACAGACTGGGTTTATGTCAAACGTGGAAATGATCCAGTTATTACCCTTGATCCCGGACTAGTTAATCTGGTGTCCGTAGAAAATAGGAGTTAACTAATTGCTCAGTTTAGCATACATCTGTGTGGTCTACAAGTGGTTTTGATAGCCTTAACACTCTTGATATTCAGCTTCTGTTTTAAAATAATTCGCAGGCTCTTATTTATTCGGCAGCTAGAAGGATTTGTTGAGGCTGTTACAATTTTTATTCAAGGTTTGCTGATGCACTGTCCTTGGTGATTTCAACCTGGCCCCCGCTACACAACCACCCTTGCCAACACGGATAGATATCCTCATTGGGAAAATTCAACTCCTTCTCGCCCACAAACCTGTTGCTTGGCCCAAGCCCCCTTAACCTCTCCGTTGAGGCATCAGCATCTTCAGCTGGCTGAAGTGGTGATGAGTGGGCAGGGTACCATTCACCCCTACCGCGCCCACGTTGATTTTGGCGCTCCCCTCATCATTGCAGGAAAGGTTGAGCAGAGTTTACTGATTTTTGTGGCAGGCTGGGGGAAAGTGTAGCATCTCCTACATCAAGCCGCCTCCTTCACTGTAACTGGAAAGGAGAGATTTCCGGGGCTATGGGGTGTCGGACTAACGGGAAATGTCTCCAAGATCCAGGACAAGAAGCACGATGGGCTGAATGGTCTCCACTTTTGCAGGATTCCCAGGTTAGGGCAGCACGGTAGCATATTGGATAGCACAATTGCTTCACAGCTCCAGGGTCCCAGGTTCGATTCCCGGCTTGGGTCACTGTCTGTGCGGAGTCTGCATGTTCTCCCCGTGTGTGCGTGGGTTTCCTCCGGGTGCTCCGGTTTCCTCCCACAGTCCAAAGATGTGCAGGTTAGGTGGATTGGCCATGATAAATTGTCCTTAGTGTCCAAAATTGCCCTTAGTGTTGGGCGTGGTTACTGGGTTAAGGGGTTATGGGGATAGGGTGGAGGTGTGGGCTTCGGTAGAGTGCCCTTTCCAAGAGCCGGTGCAGACTCGATGGGCCGAATGGCCTCCTTCTGCACTGCAAATTCTATGTTACGGAAGGACATTGTGGGGTGGGAGGGGAGGTTTGGAAGTTGTCCACTTGCGAAGAAGCAGGTGAAAAATAACATCTCCAGTGACAAAAGTAGTGTGAAAGACAGTTCTGGGTCGGCGATGCTAACTGCGGGTTCCGTGTAAGGTGGGGGCCATCAACGCCTGAGCAACAGATAAATGGGCGGATCTGCCTGGTGAATTAGCCTTGCTGATGCCCCAATGTTTTGGGGATTCCATTGTGTTGAATAAAGATGACTTTTCTTTTGATAAATTCCATGCTCTCGCTATATGGTCCTGGCAGTTTGGTGTGAAGCTAAGCTTATTTGGAACGTTAGCAAGTCAGTGAAAGGCTTTAAGACATTTGCTGGGCGATTGCTGGCAACTGGCCATCATTTTAGCCCTCTTTTGTCACAGCAGTGGCTGCTCGGAGCTGCAGGTTGAGAATTTTGAGACATGTTCTTTTGTCCCTGGTGTCACCAGGTGTGAATTACGTCTATCAGTTCTGCATGGGTGCAGCCAAAGGAGTGTTGAGTCCGTTTGTGCTACAGGAGATAATCATGGAGGCCCTGCAACGCCTTAATCCCGCTCATGTACACGCTCACCTTCGAACCCCAGCGTTCCACCAGCTTGTCCAGAGATGCCAACAAGCATATATGCAGGTAAAAAGCTTTCATGCATAGGTATTTATTTTACTTGGCAAACTGCTGTGATTTTGTACGTGGGGCGTTGAGACCAAGTGCTGCGTTCTGCGCGTGTCGCTGATAAAACCGCCCGCTTGATTGGCACCCAGTCCACACATGTCTAATCATTCACTCCCTCCACCATCGCCGCACAGTGTACCAACTGCAGCAAATCACCAAGACTCCTTCGACAGCTCCTTCCAAACCCGCGATCTCCACCACCGTGGGCAGCAGATGCTTGGGAACACCACGACCTGGAGGTTCCCCTCCAAGGCCCTCACCACCCTGGCTTGGAATTTTTAAAAAATTTTTAAATTTAGAATACCCAATTAATTTAATTAAGGGGCAATTTAGCGTGGCCAATCCACCTAGTCTGCACATCTTTGGGTTGTGGGGGCGAAACCCACGCAGACACTGGGAGAATGTGGAAACCCCACACGGGACAGTGACCCAGAGCCGGGATCGAACCTGGGGAGCTCGGTGCCGTGAGGCAGCAGTGCTAACCCACTGCGCCACTGTGCTGCCCCCGACTTGGAAATATACCGGCCGTTCCTTCACTATCTCTGGGGCAAAATCCTGGAACCCCGCCTCCCGAACAGCACGGTGAGTGTACCTACGCCACAGGGACTGCAGCGGTTCAAGAAGGGGGCTCACCACCGCCTTCTCAAGGGCAATTAGGGATGGGCAATAAATGCTGGACAACCAACGTTGTTCACACCCCATTAAAGAATTGAAAGAATAGACTAAGTGGGGTCATGCTTCCTTGGACCAAGGTGTGCAAAGTCCTTTAAAGTCTTCATTTAAAGATTACTAATTACTAAGGTAGCCGATATTCAGGACGCCAAAGCATGTAATGAGGCAGTGGGGAAGGGAACACTGACAAAGGAGAGTATTTGCAGGCACGGAGATGGGTTGAAGTGTGTATACTTCAACGCAAGAAGCATCAGGAATAAGGTGGGTGAACTTAAGGCATGGATCTGTACTTGGGACTACGATGTGGTGGCCATCACGGAAACTTGGATAGAAGAGGGGCAGAAATGGTTGTTGGAGGTCCCTGGTTATAGATGTTTCAATAAGATTAGGGAGGGTGGTAAAAGAGGTGGGGGGGGTGGCATTATTAATTAGAGATAGTATAACAGCTGCAGAAAGGCAGTTCGAGGAGTATCACCCTATTGAGGTAGTATGGGTTGAAGTCAGAAATAGGAAAGGAGCAGTCACCTTGTTAGGAGTTTTCTATAGGCCCCCCAATAGTAACAGAGATGTGGAGGAACAGATTGGGAAACAGATTTTGGAAAGGTGTAGAAGTCATAGGGTAGTAGTCATGGGCGACTTTAACTTCCCAAATATTGAGTGGAAACTCTTTAGATCAAATAGTTTGGATGGGGTGGTGTTTGTGCAGTGTGTCCAGAAAGCTTTTCTAACACAGTATGTAGATTGTCCGACCAGAGGAGGGGCAATATTGGATTTAGTACTGGGTAATGAACCAGGGCAAGTGATAGATTTGTTAGTGGGGGAGCATTTTGGAGATAGTGACCACAATTCTGTGACTTTCACTTTAGTAATGGAGAGGGATAGGTACGTGCAACAGGGCAAGGTTTACAATTGGGGGAAGGGTAAATACGATGTTGTCAGACAAGAATTGAAGTGCATAAGTTGGGAACATAGGCTGGCAGGGAAGGACACAAGTGAAATGTGGAACTTGTTCAAGGAACAGGTGCTACGTGTCCTTGATATGTATGTCCCTGTCAGGCAGGGAAGAGATGGTCGAGTGAGGGAACCATGGTTGACAAGAGAGGTTGAATGTCTTGTTAAGAGGAAAAAGGTGACTTATGTAAGGCTGAGGAAACAAGGTTCAGACAGGGCATTGGAGGGATACAAGATAGCCAGGAGGGAACTGAAGAAAGGGATTAGGAGAGCTAAGAGAGGGCATGAACAATCTTTGGCGGGTAGGATCAAGGAAAACCCCAAGGCCTTTTACACATATGTGAGAAATATGAGAATGACTAGAGCGACGATAGGTCCGATCAAGGACAGTAGCGGGAGATTGTGTATTGAGTCTGAAGAGATAGGAGAGGTCTTGAATGAGTATTTTTCTTCTGTATTTACAAATGAGAGGGGCGATACTGTTGGAGAGGACAGTGTGAAACAGATTGGTAAGCTCGAGGAAATACTTGTCAGGAAGGAAGATGTGTTGGGCATTTTGAAAAACTTGAGGATAGACAAGTCCCCCGGGCCTGACGGGATATATCCAAGGATTCTATGGGAAGCAAGAGATGAAATTGCAGAGCCGTTGGCAATGATCTTTTCGTCCTCACTGTCAACAGGGGTGGTACCAGGGGATTGGAGAGTGGCGAATGTCGTGCCCCTGTTCAAAAAAGGAACTAGGGATAACCCTGGGAATTACAGGCCAGTTAGTCTTACTTCGGTGGTAGGCAAAGTAATGGAAAGGGTACTGAAGGATAGGATTTCTGAGCATCTGGAAAGACACTGCTTGATTAGGGATAGTCAGCACGGATTTGTGAGGGGTAGGTCTTGCCTTACAAATCTTATTGAATTCTTTGAGGAGGTGACCAAGCATGTGGATGAAGGTAAAGCAGTGGATGTAGTGTACATGGATTTTAGTAAGGCATTTGATAAAGTTCCCCATGGTAGGCTTATGCAGAAAGTAAGGAGGCATGGGATAGTGGGAAATTTGGCCAGTTGGATAACGAACTGGCTAACCGATAGAAGTCAGAGAGTGGTGGTGGATGGCAAATATTCAGCCTGGATCCCAGTTACCAGTGGCGTACCTCAGGGATCAGTTCTGGGTCCTCTGCTGTTTGTGATTTTCATTAATGACTTGGATGAGGGAGTTGAAGGGTGGGTCAGTAAATTTGCAGACGATACGAAGATTGGTGGAGTTGTGGATAGTAAGGAGGGCTGTTGTCGGCTGCAAAGAGACATAGATAGGATGCAGAGCTGGGCTGAGAAGTGGCAGATGGAGTTTAACCCTGAAAAGTGTGAGGTTGTCCATTTTGGAAGGACAAATATGAATGCGGAATACAGGGTTAACGGTAGAGTTCATGGCAATGTGGAGGAGCAGAGAGATCTTGGGGTCTATGTTCATACATCTTTGAAAGTTGCCACTCAAGTGGATAGAGCTGTGAAGAAGGCCTATGGTGTGCTCGCGTTCATTAACAGAGGGATTGAATTTAAGAGCCGTGAGGTGATGATGCAGCTGTACAAAACTTTGGTAAGGCCACATTTGGAGTACTGTGTACAGTTCTGGTCGCCTCATTTTAGGAAGGATGTGGAAGCTCTGGAAAAGGTGCAAAGAAGATTTACCAGGATGTTGCCTGGAATGGAGAGTAGGTCTTACGAGGAAAGGTTGAGGGTGCTAGGCCTTTTCTCATTAGAGCGGAGAAGGATGAGGGGCGACTTGATAGAGGTTTATAAGATGATCAGGGGAATAGATAGACAGTCAGAGACTTTTTCCCCGGGTGGAACACACCATTACAAGGGGACATAAATTTAAGGTGAAAGGTGGAAGATATAGGAGGGATATCAGAGGTAGGTTCTTTACACAGAGAGTAGTGGGGGCATGGAATGCACTGCCTGTGGAAGTAGTTGAGTCGGAAACATTAGGGACCTTCAAGCAGCTATTGGATAGGTACATGGATGACGGTAAAATGATATAGTGTAGATTTATTTGTTCTTAAGGGCAGCACGGTAGCATTGTGGATAGCACAATTGCTTCACACTCCATGGTCCCAGGTTCGATTCCGGCTTGGGTCATTGTCTGTGCAGAGTCTGCACGTCCTCCCCGTGTCTGCGTGGGTTTCCTCCCACAGTCCAAAGATGTGCGGGTTAGGTGAATTGGCCAATGATAAATTGCCCTTAATGTCCAAATTGCCCTTGGTGTTGGGTGGAGGTGTTGAGTTTGGGTATGGTGCTCTTTCCAAGAGCTGGTGCAGACTCAAAGGGCCGAATGGCCTCCTTCTGCACTGTAAATTCAATGATAATCTATGATTAATCTAGGACAAAGGTTCGGCACAACATCGTGGGCCGAAGGGCCTGTTCTGTGCTGTATTTTCTATGTTCTATGTTCATTTCTATTTAATATTGGAACTTCCTATTATTCATAGTTAAATAACAGGGGGCAGGGCAGGGAGGATGGAATATAAAACTAGGGAATTCTTGCTAAAACTGTACAGGGCATTGGTGAGACTCTAACGAGAGTGCGGTGTACGGTTTTGTTCTCCTCACTTCGAGGCGGAATACACTTGTATCACCAGCAGTTTGGAGAAGATTCACTCGGCCGATTCCTGGGATCAAGGGGTTGTCTTATGAGGAAAGGTTGAGCAGGTTGGGCCGATGCCCGACTTCAATTCTGGTCGCCACACTACCAGAAGGATGTGGGGGCTTTAGAGAGGGTGCAGAAGAGATTTACCAGAATGTTGCCTGGTAAGGAGGGCATTAGCTATGAGGAGCGGTTGAATAAACTCGGTTTGTTCTCACTGGAACGACGGAGGTTGAGGGGCAACCTGATAGAGGTCTACAAAATTATGATGGGCATAGACAGAGTGGATAGTCAGAGGCTTTTCCCCAGGGTAGAGGGGTCAACATAGGTTTAAGGTGCGAGGGGCAAGGTTTAGAGGAAATGTACGAGGCAAGTTTTTTTACACCGAGGGTAGTGGGTGCCTGGAACTTGCTACCGGAGGAGGTGGTGGAAGCAGGGACGATAGTGACATTTAAGGGGCATCTTGACAAATACATGAATAGGATGGGAATAGAGGGATACGGACCCGGGAAGTGTAGAAGATTGTAGTTTAGTCGGGCAGCATGGTCGGCACGGGCTTGGAGGGCCGAAGGGCCTGTTCCTGTGCTGTACTTTTCTTTGTTCTTTGTTCTTTTTGATGCCCATTGGAGTTGGGAAGAATGAGAGTTGATCTTATTGGAACATTAAATCCGGGTTTGGGGGGGGGGGGGGGTGGTGGCCTTGACAGGGTCAACATTGAGAGGATGCTTCTCTGAGGGAATCTAGAACTGGGGGGGAAGTGGCAAAGTTTCAGAATAAATGGCTTGCCATTTCAGATGGCCATGAGGAAGAACTGCTTCTCTCGATAGGGTCGATGGTCTTTGGAATTCTCTTCCAGAGAGAGCAGTGGCGTTGACTGATTTCTCTGTTGAGCAAAAATGTTGTGGGCTCAATGAGATCCGCCGTGATCTTGTTGACTGACTGGCTCTCTACCCCTCCTATTTCTCATGATCTTATGACAATGCTGTGAAGTCATCTGGGAGATCAGGCAGTCTGGTTAGTTGAGGTACTGAGTTTTTCTGTATTCCGACTTCAAAGCCAATTGTCTATAGTATGTCATGATTCCAGAGGCCGTTCGCCGCCCCCTCCCCCATTATAAATGTGAACGCAGTCATTAACAGAGAAAGTTGACACAAAAGTCTGACAAAAATGTGACGGCGTACGGTTTTGTAGGGAAGTGTGCACAGACTTGCGGTCTTAAAACGTGTCGCGGAGATAGCAGATTATTCCGCTGTGTTGCATCTGATGTTCTTTAACAGATACGGTTTTATCGACAAAGTGCGAGAGGGAAAGTGTCGCGACGAGTAATTGTGGCTCGAGGTTTCACTTGCGAATTAACAAAGCTAGCCTTGCAAAAATTGGCAGATCTTTAAAGAATGTTAGCTGGGAGTGCAGAGAAATTAAAATTCTGTCTGTCCGCCACTGTTTCTCCACAAAACCAGTCTTTGAATTCCTGTGCTATTACTTGAAACCTGACCAGTCCTGTTACTGCAACCAGTGAATGATGGTGAATAGTAGATCCAGCGTTATATTGCAGACCTTTTCAGTGCTTGGAGTCGAAAAGGAATCGGTCTTATTTGCTCATTGTTCCCAGGCAGACATGGGGAGAACGCGTAAACTCCAGTCACCCGAGGTTGGGACCAAACTCAGACAGCAGTGCTTTTTAAAATCAATTTAGCGTACCCAATTCTGTTTTTTCCAATTAAGGGGGCAACTAATTGTGGCCAATCCACCTGCCCTGCACATCATTTGGGGTGTGTTCCCACACAGACATGGGGGCTAGCACAGTTGCTTCACTGCTCCAGGGTCCCAGTTTTGATTCCTGGCTTGGGTGACTGTCTGCCTGGAGTCTGCATGTTCTCCCCTCCCACAGTCCAAAGATGTGCAGGTTCAGTGCATTGGCCATACTAAAATTGCCCTTCGTGTCCACAAAAAAAGATGGGGTGGGTTACGGGGATAGGATGCTCTTTCCAAGGGCTGCTTCAGACTCAATGAGCCAAATGGCCTCCTCCTGCACTCTGAATGTGCAAACTCCACAGGGACAGTGACCTGGGGCTGGGATCGAACCAGGTCCTCTGTGCCGCCCTGGCAACATTCTAGCAAATCTTCTCAGCACTCTCCAGCAAAATTACATCCTTCTTGTAATGTGGTGAACATTAGAGAGAGACTAATTTGGATAGCTCCTTTCAACGAGGCGAGATGGCTGCCTGCTGTAACATTAGAAAATACACCTTTCTGAGAAGTGTGTTTGCCTGCGAATATTTCAAAAACGTCTGCCTGTCTTGTCCCCTCTCTTCACAGTGCATCCAGTACAGACTGTACCACATTGCACCAGCAGATTACGATGATTTTGTAAATATCATCCGGAGTGCACGCAGCGCCTTCTGCTTGACGCCAGTTGGAATGATGCAGTTCAACGAGATCCTCCAGAATCTAAAACGTGCAAAGGGTCAAACGAAGGACTTGTGGCAAAGAATCTCATTGGAAATGGCGACCTTTTCTCCTTGATGTCTGTTGGTTTGTTCAGCTTTAGGTTTAATATTAATTCCCCCCCCACCCTCTTTTTAAACCACTCTTCTCCGGACCCTTTACTGCTACATTCCTCCTTTCAAAATAAGGTTTTAAATGTCAGAAATCCACAATAGTTTGTTTTGGGGTTGTGAATTACCGCCAGATTTCACGAGCAAACCCTTTTTTTCTCCTCCCTCCCCCCAACAAAAAAAACAACTTTTTGTATGAGGTAGTTATTATTCATGTACATGTGTGTTTCTAGTGTAACTGGGTGAAATGGACACTGCTAGCTCCGGAGAGAGAAGTCCACCCCTGGAACACAGGCTGTGGTTTTTATTTATCGGAATTTTTCTTTTTTTTTGTTTCTTCAATATTAATGTTTTTTCATACTTAAAAAAAAAAGTTTTCAATTGTTTAAAAGAATTATATATTCAGATTCCAGTGCCTCTGGGATAGTTAAAGCTTTGACACATTTTTCAGTGTTACAAAATCAGCTTCTGTAGGTTTTTCTGCTTTGACCCCCTCGTTGTGTATTTTCTGTCTTCCTCCTCAAATGTTAATATTTTACAAAATCTGTTCTTACGTTCGATCCACATCTTCCCCCTCCTCAAAAGGCCACACAGGTAGTATTGACGCTGTCTGTGCTAGGAAACTTGCATGAATGTTTTGTGTGGGTAGTTTTGTTGACAACAAAAAAAACTTTATTATCCAACCATTCTCTGTGCTGTGTTGAATACATACACAATTATTTTTGATTAAAGTACACAAAAAAAATGCAGTACTCTGCTTGTAAAGGCCCTATATTAAATGCTTGGTTTTGGAATGGAGATGCTTAAATTGCAGTTACTGAAGATAAGAAAGGTAATAATTATCTTGCTGATTTTAGCTTTTCTTTTTTTTTTTGGCTTTTACATTCACAGTTGAGTGAGGATTTCCCGGCACCTCCGATCTAGCTAGGCTGGATCGTTTTTGTACATAGTTAATGTGTAAGTTTGGCCTAGCTACCTTGGCGAGAGTTTTAAAAGGCCTTGCAAAGTACATCACATCAACCACAAAATTTACACCGAAAAAAAAAAACTCAATCCACTTGTTTGACGCATCTCAGAAAATATGTTCAGCCTCTTGAGAGTAAAATTCTCCAATAACATCATTCAATGTGAATGACACAATAGGTGAAACGTACTGTGAGGTGGAACGAGTCAAAAGATAAAAAGGGGGCTTTCTGCGCGCGCTCTCCTCTCGGAGATGTACGAAAGCTGAGATCCTCACCGTAGCCCATTTACAAACCGGTTGTTGCCTTTTTAAAAAATGTAGCAACTGTATATATAGAGTAACTTTTAACAGCCCATGCTTAAAAGCAAGGTGACATTTTTCACACCAACACTGATTTTCTTTTAAACAAAAGTTGCACATTTTTTAAATGCCATCTCCCAACGACACAGTAAAAGTGGAACATCGTGAACAATTTGAGGTAACTATCGGAGGAGTGGGCCCTGTTCAGTTGTGTGGTGCACACATATGCCCATTTCTCTGGATTGTAGGTGAAGATTATTATTGCCTCAGGGAGACTATGTACATGTTTAGTAATTAATTGGTGTATGCACGGCCTAAACTAATCCTGACAATGTTTAGTGGGCACACACGGCCATTGTAAAAGCAGCTGATGTAACGATCATTCCACAGTTTGACACGCGAGGATACACTTCTTCACTATGAGGGGTCAGTTTCTTTGGGGGAGGGTGGGGGGGGTCGTCTTTCTCCAGCATTAGGGAAAGTCCAATGCCGTCGTGAACAATGGTCCCCATTGCTCACCAGAGTGCTCCTGCTCCCTGCAAAACCAACACCCAGCTCGGAGCTTTTTGATCTCCCGTTGCTATGTCAAGCCCCCTTTTGCAGGTCATCGGCCTTCAGGAACTTTGAATCGCGTCAAATTCCATTGCCTCCTTTGAACACGCTGGCTTGCGTCACATGAGTTGGAGTTGGTAAAATGAAAGAAGGGGAGGTCAGTCGACATGAAGGTATCCGAAGAGTGATGGCAAAACTGACCACACTCTCAACTCCAGCTGCTGTGCTGTAGTTCCTCTCTCAACCAACTGGGCAATGACTGTCCCAATTTGTTTAGCTGTTTTGATAATTCAATGTTGTGCTCCCTGTAGTAACTTGTCAGGAATGTCCGGGACTAGGAAATAAAAACAAAAAGCAAGAATTAGTTTGAGGGATCTCTCCCTTTTGTTAAGTGGACAAGGCTTAAAGGATAAATTGTCTCATATCTTGGAAACATTAAAAAAAAGTACAATTTAACATTGTCTTGTTAAATGCCCAAATAGCTGGTATTTAACCTTCAATGTGGTTAAAAGCAGTGCAGGATGCAATCAGGCAATTATGCAGAAGGAAGAGGCTTTTATCAAAGAATGTTCTGGAGATGCTGAAATGAAAATCGCTTATAGGCTTCAATGAAGTTACTGTGAAGTCTAGTCACCACGTTCCGGCGCCTGTTCAGGGAGGCTGGTATGGGAATTGAACCGTGTTGCTGGTCTGCTTTCAAAGCCAGCGATTTAGCCCTGTGCTAGAAGGGTACAGGAACATTATCCAATTTGTCGGTCTTCTTAGCTCTGAGTCAACACCCAGACTTAACATTAGTTATCAGTCTCTTATAATCAAACGCCGAGCAATTGGGCATTACCTGCCAATGTTTATATTTGGCTGGAAGTTGCAGAGGCATGAACAGTTTGAAAAACTAGGAGAGCAGGGCTCCCAATGCCTTGTGGTGACCAAATTAGCGGAGTTCTGGTTTTTAATTATAAGGGATTTTGAAAGTCTTACAGGTGTGGTAGGAGGATTACAATTTTTTTTCTCCACACTCACCGATGAATCCATCTCTGGATATTTTCGCCCTTTACTTTTTCCCAAACACTTTGATTTGCCACCTTCCACCATCTGACACCAGAAATTCTTGTTGTCGTCATACCTGAAGGGGAGAGGGAGCGGTTCTTAGAAGGTGGATTTTTGACATGAAACGCAATTCAATAAAATGTACAACCTAACTTCGAGAAGAACGAGGAAAGTAAGTCAGTCAACCAATCCATCCAAGGAACCCCCTCCCACGGCTTCCCTTCAATCACAGCGCGACTTTGTTGCCCTCGTATCTCGGGCTTCAGTGTGTCAATAAAAAGTGTGGGTGTGTCAATCCCCCCCTTTAGGTGAAAGATGGGCAGCTCACCCTCAATTGAAGCAAGTTCAAGCAGATTTTGGAATGAGTCCATTTACACTTTGCAGTGCCATTGCAGTAAAACACCACACAGATTAAAAAATGTATGGCAATAGAATGAGCACCACAGTTGGAAACCACTTTCTGTTACAATAGTGAAGAATTTCAGGCAGCCTTGAACTTCGAAACGTTTAACCTGCCGTGCCAAGATCAGTGAAAGACCCAACCTAGGCAAAGTGGAATACACAGATCACTAGCAATGGAGGACAGTTATCAGGTGGCAGCATCATATGTTGCTCCCGAGCTATGTAGATTCATGGACGTCGAACAGGAGACGATCATTCAGGACTCCTACTGCATCAGGGTTGATCTGCATCTTGGTTCTATCAACCTGCCTTGGTTCCGCCTCCCTCAGTAGTTTTGCCGAACAAAATTCTATAAACCTCATTTGGAAAATTTCAGTTGACACCCCCCCTCCCCCCTCCTTGATTGGATTGGTTTATTGTCACGTGTACCGAGGTACAGTGAAAAGTATTTTTCTGCGAGCAGCTCAACAGATCATTAAATACATGGAAAGAAATGAGAATAAAAGAAAATACATAATAGGACAACACAACATATACAATGTAACTACATAAGCACTGGCATCGGATGAAGCATACAGGGTGTAGTGTTAATGAGGTCAGTCCATAAGAGGGTCATTTAGGAGTCTGGTATCAGCGGGGAAGAAGCTGTTTTTAAGTCTGTTCGTGCGTGTTCTCAAACTTCTGTATCTCCTGTCCGATGGAAGAAGTTGGAAGAGTGAGTAAGCCGGGTGGGAGGGATCTTTGATTATGCTGCCTGCTTTCCCCAGGCAGCGGGAGGTGTAGATGGAGTCAATGGATGGGAGGCAGGTTTGTGTGATGGACTGGGCGGTGTTCACGACTCTCTAAAGTTTCTTGCGGTCCTGGGCCGAGCAGTTGCCATACCAGGCTGTGATGCAGCCCGATAAGATGCTTTCTATGGCGCATCTGTAAAAGTTAGTAAGGGTTAATGTGGACCTGCCGAATTTTCTTAGTTTCCTGAGGAAGTATAGGCGCTGTTGTGCTTTCTTGGTGGTAGCGTCAACGTGGGTGGACCAAGACAGATTTTTGGAGATGTGCACCCCTGGGAATTTGAAACTGCTAACCATCTCCACCTCGGCCCCATTGATGCTGACAGGGGTGTGTACAGTACTTTGCTTCCTGAAGTCAATGACCAGCTCTTTGGTTTTGCTGGCATTGAGGGAGAGATTGTTGTCGCTGCACCACTCCACTAGGTTCTCTATCTCC
Organism: Scyliorhinus torazame; assembly: GCF_047496885.1. Classification (NCBI taxonomy): domain Eukaryota; kingdom Metazoa; phylum Chordata; class Chondrichthyes; order Carcharhiniformes; family Scyliorhinidae; genus Scyliorhinus; species Scyliorhinus torazame. Next base: position 13,346,707 of record NC_092734.1, read on the forward strand.
CGCCTGTATTCTGACTCATCGTTATTCGAGATCCGGCCCACTATGGTCGTATTGTCAGCAAACCTGTAGATGGAGTTGGGACCAAGTTTTGCCATGCAGGCGTGTGTGTACAGGGAGTAGAGTAGGGGGCTAAGTACGCAGCCTTGCGGGCCCCAGTGTTGAGGACTATTGTGGAGGTGGTGTTGTTGTTCATTCTTACTGATTGTGGTCTGTTGATCAGAAAATCGAGGATCCAGTTGCAGAGTGGGGAGCCAAGTCCTAGGTTTTGGAGCTTTGATATGAGCTTGGCTGGAATTATGGTGTTGAAGGCAGAGCTGTAATCAATTAATAGGAGTCTGATGTAGGAGTCCTTGTTTTCGAGTCCTTGTTGTCCTCAAACAGCTTTTCAGGGAGGGAGGAAGGAAGGTCAACCAGACTCTAAATGTGAACACCCTTCTCTCTCTGCAGATGCTGAGATTGCCCAGTATTTTCAGTTTTCTTTCAGATTCCAGCATCTGCAGAAATTTGCTTTGACCAGATTTCCAGGACCCCCTCTGTGTGAGGAAGTACCTTTGAATATCGCCCTTTGAACAGCCTTGCTCAAATGTTAAGGTTACACGGCTGACGCCCCCCAAACCTTGTGCTGGACTTGTCCCGCCACCAAATAAAGCATTTAGATCTACCCCATCAAATACCACCATTAGATTGCCCCTGTACAGATGAGGAATACAAGCAGAGTCCATGCAATCTGTCCTCATAGTTTTTTGTAGCTCCAATATGTGAATTGCAGCCCTTCTAAGCCCAATATATATCGCCCCTGGGGGGCAAATGCAATATTGGAGGGAAAATGCATATTTTGGCTCTATCAACAAGTTACAAATCGGTCTCAAGGCACATTACAGCCAGGACGTTACTGTGGAAGTGAAATCACTGGGGCGGGGACCTGGGTTTAATCCCGGCCCCGGGTCACTATCCGTGAGAAGTTTGCACATTCTCCCTGTATCTGCATAACCCAAAGATGTGCCGAGTAGGTGGATTGGCCGCGCTGAATTGCCCTTTAATTAGAAAAAGTTAAAAAACAATCCCATGCGCAGAGCAATTAATCTGTTGTGGTGATCTTGTCTGAAGGCTAAACACTGACCAGGGCACAAGGGAGCAATCCCCTCCACTTCCTCCTTTCCACCCAGCTGAGAGGACAAGCGAAGCTTTGGTTCAGCGGGTGTCTAAAAAAAACATCTCCAACTGTGCAGCACTCCCTCGGTGCGGCTGTCGGAACTGTCAGCCTGGATTGCGTGTTCAAGACTCCGGGGGCGGGTGTCAAACTTTTTCGACTCCAATGCGAAATATTACCAACGGAGCCAATCGACTGTACAGGCGAGATTACATTGGGAATATTGGGTACAGTTTTGGTCTCCTTAAAGAGGGATATACTCGTGTCGGAGACAGTTCAGAGAAGCTTCACTCGACTGATCCCTGGATGAAAGGGCTGTCTAACGAGGAAATGTTGATCGGGTTTGAGCCAATGCTCACAGGACTTTGGAAAAATGCGAGAGGCGATCGTTTTGGTTGGGGTGGGGGCCGCTCGGGGCAGATTCGATGGGCAGCACGGTAGCACAAGTGATTAGCACTGTGGCTTCACAGCGCCAGGGTCCCAGGTTCGATTCCCTGCTGGGTCACTGTCTGCGGAGTCTGCACGTTCTCCCCGTGTCTGCGTGGGTTTCCTCCGGGTGCTCCGGTTTCCTCCCACAGTCCAAAGACGTGCAGGTTAGGTGGATTGGCCATGACAAATTGCCCTTAGTGACCAAAAAAGGGTAGGTGGGGTTATTGGGTTACGGGGAGAGGGTGGAAGTGAGGGCTTAAGCGGGTAGGTGCAGACTCGATGGGCCGAATGGCCTCCTTCTGCACTGTCTGTTCTATTCAGGGAGGATGTTTTCTCTCATGGAGGAAGCTAGAATGATGGGACAGGTTCAAAATAAAGGATCTCCCAGTCACGATTGGGATCAGGAGGAATTCATTCCCTCAAAGGGCTATTACTGTTTGGAAATATCTTCCAGAGGGTACTGGAGGCTGGGTCATTGAATAGAGGCACAGTTTAGCTAGACAGATATATTGATTGACATGGGATTCGAGCGTTATGGGGGGGGGGGGGCGGGGGGGGGGGCAGACGGCACAGTGGAGTCTGGGCCACAATCAGATGAACGTCGAGCGGGCTCGATGGGCTGAACGGCTCCTACTTCATACAAACTTACGTTGAGATGCAGAACAGGAAGGAAAAAGACATGGAAGCCGCGAGGTACTCTTCCAACCGATTGGTAAAAGGAATTGATGGAAATACCTACATCAGCGCCTGCGTGTAGTTGAAGTGAGGAGTAACACCAAGGAATTTCTGCACACTCTCCATGACAGCCACAGGGTTGTTGCGTAACTGTAAGCCATTAACGATGAGGAACTACAAGAAGAAGAAATAATCCTTTTAAATGTCAAGCAGTGGGGCGACCCATGTACCTTTATAGAATTTGTAGCAGAGAAACAGCCCATCAGCTCCATGTACTGCCCCAAGAGGCTCCACCCACACTATCTCATCTCACCCCATCAGCATAATCTTTCTCAATGATGTCTTTATCTAGGTTCTCCTTAAATACTTATTCACCTCGACCACTGCCTGTGGTAGAGAGTTCAATATTCTCACCATTCTCTTGGGCAAGGATGCTTCTCCTGGAACCTCCGATTGGTGACTACCTTATAGGAGATCTTGTGGCGCGGCCTGTGCCTCTAAGCCAGAGGTTCAGGGTTCGAGTCCCACCCTAGGAATTAACAGCCAAACAGGTCACGTGCTGACCTGGAAATCCATCCTTCCTTCACACACCAATGGCAGGCAGCAAGGGTGGGGGGAAGAGAGATTCTGGTGGGCCACATGGTGGAATGAATTTTGGCATCTCGACCAGCGCTGTCCACGGCTGCAGACTACACTGGGGAAGTGCATGTCGCTGCAGTGATTCAGACTCCCTGAGCAAACTCTTAACGCGTCACCAGCATCTAATATTTATGCAACCCCCCAGCCCTCTGGTCTCCTCTACAAGTGGAGACATCTGTATATCCGCGCTATCAAACCACCACCATTTCAAAGACTTTGATCTGCTTTTCCCTTTTCCAGGTAAAAGTAAGAAAAATGAGTTGGTAAAACCCGTGGCCTTTTGCGGATGGGAGAATAGAGGAACAATCCCATCACAAATTTGAGTATTAAAAATATGTGCTGTTAAAATGAGAGCTTGAATTGGGGAATTTGAGAAGGAAACAGGAAGCAGTTCTCATTCCTTTTCTTTGTTCTGAGAACCATTGAGAGCACAAGTGCCCGAGGGCATCTATTAGTGAGCCGCTTAGAAAAGCAATCGACCCCAACAAATCTTAATTTTGCTGGGAAGAGACATGTTGCTGAAGCTCTTGGCCTTGCATTCATCAAGACAAATGCAAGAATACCAAATTTCAAATGATCGCTACAATTTATATGACCGGTTGGCACGTTGGCTCTGATTGGCTGAGGTGTTGCCATGGAACTAACTACAAGCTCCCCAAGCTGCCAGGAACTGCAAAAAAAGATGCAAAGTTTGAACATATTTGTTTTGCCTGCAAAGAATTGGTGCCTGTGTATGGACATATGCTGCATTACAAACGTGACTGATTATCTAAAACTGGTTGTTAAGTGCAGCTATTAGCGCACTCAGGATTTGTTCAGCAAGTGCTGCCCAATCGCGGAATCACATCTAACAGTAAGCAAAACGTTATTTTGTGATATGTTCATCACTTGCCATGACTCACATCTAAGGAAGAGTAGTGGAGGACAGTTATGGAGACCCTCCGAGACGAACAAAACGTAAACTTATCAATCCCCCCCCCCCCTCGGAATGGGCGGTCTCACTCGATGGGCGAGTGGGTTGGAGCTCAGAGTTCTCCAGTGCTGTAATTGTCCACCCCTCTTGGAGTGTGGGATCATTCTTTTTACCTTTACTTTCGTCATCACTGTATTTTGTACCATTTATTTAGGGGTAGTAAGAAAATGAAGGCTTTGCACCTCCTGCTTTTGGCAAGTCACCACACAAGCAGAACATTTCCCCGCATATCATACTATCCTGGTACCTCCAACAAGCAGCACTCCTTCCCGATTTTGCACATTGTTCACTTTGTGTTAATGGAGAGATCATTCTTGGCCAGGGCGCCAAGAGAGAAGTCCCCTGCTCTTTTTTAAATGGAGCCATGAAAATCTTTTATGTCCACCTAAGAGGGTAGGCAGGTTAACATCCGCCCTGCAAGTTGGCATCTCCAACAGGGTAGCATTTCCTCCGCGCTGGAGCATCAGCCCAGATATTGCACCAATCTCGGAGGTGGGATTTGAACCCACTGCCTTCTGACCCTGGAGGCAAGAGTGCTGCCCACTGAGCCACGGCTGGTACCTGGGGATGTCAACGGAAACGAGGCGTACCTGAGTAGGTTGATAGTGTGTTAACCACCGTTCAATGTGCGTGGCGTACCAGCCGGGAAACAAGCAACGGTTCTTCAGAACACGAAGATCCCTCGGGGAATCCGGTCCGGCTGTGACCACCTGATAGAAGGTGTAGTTCAGGGCTGCTGAGTCGTGGTGAGCTCTCTGGTGCTGCGGGGAGAAAAACCAACAGGTCAACGTGGCGTCTGATTCACGCGGCTAGCGAGGGACAGCAACTGAAAGTGTTTTGTTTAGACAAGGTCACGAAACCATGGCGGGCAGGTGGAGTTGAGAGATGGAGCAGCCATGAGCTAACCGAATGACGGTACTGGCTCAAAGGGCAGAATGGTCTCCGTCCGCAGTATAATCACCCCCAAGGTTTCTGTTTGACCTTTAATGTTTATCTCTGCCCTGTTTTGGTGATTCAGCTTTGAAAATCCCTCAGCACTATTTGCGAAGGAGCAAGGAGTTCTTGAGTTTAGAAAACAGAGGGCTCAGCTAATTCGACGTGTTCAAAATGATAAAGGCATTCGATAGGGCAGATAGAGAGAAACCGGAAATGAAGGACGTGGTCTTAAAATTTGAGTTGGGCCATTAGGGAGTGTTGGGCGGGGGGTGAGGTGGGTGTGTGTGGGGGGCGATGGGGGGGGGGGGTGTTGCCCACAACCAGGAGACACAGTCTCAGAATAAGGGGCAGGCCATTTAAGACTGAGGTGAGGAATTTCTTCACTCGCTCAGAATGTTGGGACCCTTTGTAATTCTCTACCAGCAGAGGGCTATGGAATCTCAGTCACTGAACTTGTTCAAGACAGTAATGGATAGATTTCAAGTTATTGAAGATATCAAGGGATAATGGGGGAAAATGGCATTGAGGCTGGAGATCAGCCATGACTTGGAGAATGGCGGAGCAGGCTAGATGGGCTGAGTGGCCCCCTCCTGCTCCTGTTTTCTATGTTCCATGAGTTCACATGTCTGTCCATGTTCTTCCTACTAAAATGGATGACTTCACGTGCTCCTGACAACTCCGGGTGCAGGCAATTGCTTTTTACCTCCTCTCTGGCTCTGGTGAGGAAACTCCAATGGCTTAAGTCCACGTTGTCGAATCAACAACAACTCACATTTGCGTAGGCCCTTCAATGGAAAACATCCCAACGTGCTTCACTTCGCTAGTACCAAACAAAAGTCACCACCCCGAAACACATAGGGATAGACGACTGAGAACGCAGTGAAGAGAAGGGTTTTAAGGTGTGTCTTAGAGGAGGAAATGGAGAGAGAGGGAATGCGGGGTTTAAAGGTGGGAATTCCAGATTTAGGGTCCAGACAATTCAAGGTACGGTCACCAACGATAGAGTGAAGGAAATCAGGGATTTCCAAGAGGTCACAATTGGAGCAAGAGAAAGATCTTGGACAGGTTCTGGGACTAGAAGAGGTTACAGAGAGAGGAAGGAGAGTGATCATGGAGAGATTTGGGAAACAAGATGAGAATTTTAAAACCAAGGTGTTATTCAAACATCAGCAAAATCCGGCAAGTCGCGGAGAAGGCGGGACACACCTGGTACCAGGAGTAGGCTCGCTCAGCCGGGTTGATCAGAATGGCGATGATCTTCGCTCGGGGCAGCAGCGCTGTCGCCCTCTTGGGGACCACCTCTGACTCAAAGTAATTTGCGCTCTTCTCAAACATGAAGTCTGTGCTTGCGTTTGATGGGATCGGAAAGAATTCCATGTACCTGAAAAATAGGTGCCAGAGTGAATGAGTAGGCCACACCCTCTTGGTGGGATATACTGTCTGCTGTCTACCAATCTGACTGATGTGACATTGGTTTTTTTTCCTCTGACACACCCAAGTCAGTAGAATAATTACACTGACTTTCATTTGTGTAGCCCCCTGAATGTAGTAAAACATTGCAAAGCTCTTCACACAAGCAGTTATCAGTAAAAATCTGATAGACTCACAGGGGAAGATATTAGGACAGGTAACCTGTCAGATGAGATATTAGGACAGGTGAGTCACATAAGAAAATATTAGGACAGGTAACCTGTCAGATGAGATATTAGGACAGGTGAGTCACATAAGAAAATATTAGGACAGGTAACATAAGGAGATGTTAGGGCAGGTAACCTGTCACATTAGGAGATATTAAGACAGGTGGGTAAAACCTTAGTCAGAGGGGTAGGTTTTTAGGAGCTTCTTAAAAGAGGGAGGGAGGCAACACGGTGGTGTTGTAGTTGGTACTGCCACCTCACGGCGCCGGGGTCCCAGGTTCGATCCCGGCCCCGGGTCACTGTCCGTGTGGAGTTTGCACATCCTCCCCGTGTCTGCGTGGGTTCCGCCTCCCACAACCCAAAGATGTGCAGGCTAGGTGGATTGGCCACACTAAATTGCCCCTTAATTGGAAAAAAATTAATTGGGTATTCTAAATTTAAAAAAAAGAGGCGGGAGCAGTGACGAGAGGCTTAGTGGGGGGGATCCCAGAAATTTGGGCCTAGCATCATCCGAGGCAACAGCCGCCAATGTTTGGAGCGATTAAAACACCTGGACACATCAGGCCAATCCGTGTGCAAAGTATTTTGATCAGGATTCCTGCGATGGGATCCCAGACACCATTAAACGCTTGCAGGGATTCTTCTGGAACATTCCAACATTTACAGAGGCTCCTCATGCGGACAAGTCCAGAGGCCACAGAATTTAGGTGAACGGCTGTTTATGGCTGAGAGCCGTTCAATTATGTGTCAGTGCTCCCAACTTACACAATCTAGAACGTTCCAACGCCTCCAAGCCGCTCGAGTCTATAAAACTGAATCGAATGTGCTTAAGTTGAACACAGGGTCTTACCAGTCAATTCCTTTGTGATAATTGGCTCCATTGAAGAACTGAATCTCCTCATAGGTGACTGGGCTGGGGAAATTACTCGTGACTCCAGGATGTAAGGACAGGAAAAAGTGCAAAGCTGTGGTACCTGAGGAGAAAGACAATGCAGATCATGCAGACGCCACCTTCAAAAGTCCATTTCTATGCCAAATTTTAAAGGAGCAAATTGCATTTCCCCACCACTCTCCTTCCCACCTCAGTTGATTTTAGAATCATCTTCAAACTCACAAGAAAGATGTACATATAAATAACACCTTCTCACATCTCTTAGCAACATCTCAAAGTATGTCGCAATGAATTTCTTTGAAGTGCACCGATTGTCGGCCAATTAGCAAACAGGGCCGCCGACTGACAGTTTGCCAAAACCCCAAACATCAGTTAACATATTTGTTTTCCGGGATTATGTTCTCAGCATAGAATGATGTCCAAAGCACCCCTGAGCTCTCCTGATCTTCTTTAAATACTGCCAGGGTACCATTAATATCTACCTATCCTGACAAATCCAACCTTGATGTATTAGCGAGAGGCAGTATGGTTTTGTGAAGGGCAGGTCATGCCTCACCAATTTGATTTGGTTTTTCGAGGAAGTGACGAAGATGATTGATGAAGGTAGGGCAGTGGATGTTGTCTACATGGACTTCAGTAAGTCCTTTGATAAGGTCCCTCATGGCAGACTGGTACAAAAGGTGAAGTCACACGGCATCAGAGGTACAGAACTGGCTCGGCCACAGAAGACATAGGGTAGCAGTGGAAGGGTGCTTTCTGAATGGAGGGCTGTAACGAGTGGCGTTCCACAGGGATCAGTGCTGGGACCGTTGCTGTTTGTAGTATATATAAATGATTTGGAGGAAAATGTAACTGGTCTGATTAGTAAGTTTGCAGACGACACATAGGTTGGTGTAATTGTGGATAGCGACGAGGACTGTTGTAGGATACAGCAGAATATAGGTCAGTTGGCGACTTGGGCAGAGAGATGGCAGATGGAGTTTAATCCGGATAAACGTGAGGTAATGCATTTTGGAAGGTGCAATACAGGTGGGAATTATACAGTTAATGTCAGGCAGCGGGATCTGGGTGTACAGGTCCACAGATCACTGAAAGTAGCAATGTAGGTGGAGAAGGTTGTCAAGAAGGCATACGGCATGCTTGCCTTCATCGGCTGGGGCATTGAGTATAAGAATTGGCAAGTCATGCTGCAGCTGTATAGAACCTTAGTTAGGCCACACTTGGAATATAGTGTTCAATTCTGGTCGCCACACTACCAAAGAAAATGATGAAACTGCTTCTCCCTGACACAGGATTTTACTGTCTTTAATATGCCAATATTAAAATAGTGATATTTAACAAGTTTGACTTATTAAGCTGAATAAGTGTTTAAAATAAGGTTACCAGTTTTCTGTGGGCCGATGATTAGGAACTTTGGAAGCCGGTCACAGGTTTTCTCTTTAGACCAAATGTCTTTGTGTCGTTTGTCATCACATGGGTTCTGTAAAAGAATATTTGACTCCGTAAATCGCAATGCTCAGTAGCTTGTGCTCCAAAGGTTTGGACGTCCAATAAACTTCATCACAATCCTGCAATTACAACAGTCTCGAGTGGGCTATCTGAAACGGATGCTTTCAAAATACGGACTGAAGTCAAGCAGGGCTTTGTGACGGTCCCCAGACTTTAAAAAAAAAAATATTTTATTGAAGTATTTGAACATTTTTATAACAGTAACATAAACAGTGACATCAACATGGTAAAATAAACATTTCCCCCCCCATCCCAATCTTCACGCACCATCACCCTTTTTAGGTCAGCCTCGAGCTCGCACCTTCCGCTTACTCGAGTCCCCACTCAGGCTTCCCGACCTCCCATTTGTCCCCCAGTAACAGTTCCTCCCCTGTCAGCAAAGCAGCTCCCCCCTACCCACAACACTAGAAACCCAAACCCCAAGTCAATCTCCAGCTTAACACCTGCACACCTCCCACTGCGCTTCCGAGAGTCAGCTGACCCATGCTGACTCGGTAGCTCCCGCCCCTGGCACCAAGCAGTCTGTCTCCCTATTGTTCTCTCCTCTCCACCCCCACATGAATAAACATTTTAAAAGCATCACATTCCCCAGTAAACAAACAACAGAAAAAACAGTGAAGAAACAGTCACTTTAGAAAAATAGTCACCCAAAAAGCAGAACCAAATTCAAAGCCCATCCCCCCCTCCAAGGTCCCTGCAAGACAGTGCAACCTTTAACCATCCACACAGCCCATTATTTCACATAGAGCTACTGAAATTTATACAATCCAGTACCACAAATCGCTGCCACAGTACTTCTCCAAGTGTCTTTCTTTCATAAAGGTCCATACTTTGTCTGGCGTTTCAAAGGAGAAGTCCCGTTCCTCATGTGTGACCCACAGATGGGCTGGGTCACACATGGGGCAGCATCCCAAACTTCACTCCCTTCTTAAAGAGGGTCATTTTTGCCCGATTGAACCCAGCTCGCCTCTTGGCCAAATCCACTCCCAGGTCCTGATAGATGCGCAACTCACAGTTCTCCAACTTGCTGCTCTGTTCTTTCTTGGCCCTCCACAAAACGTGTTCCTTGTCCATAAAACGGTGAAAACGTACCACCAAAACGGCTGCTCGGTCACTCTGGGCTTCCTTGCAAGGGCTCTGTGCGCTCTGTCCAATTCCCAAGGGAACGCCCCAGCCCCCATCAACTTCTCCAACATGTTCGTCACACAGCCCCTCGCATCCGATCCCTCACCGCCTTCAGGGAGGCCAACAATTCTGAGAGTCTGCCTCCTGGACCTATTCTCCAGCTTCTCCTGCATTATTTTCTGGCGGTCGTTCATCAGCCCCCACCTTGCTCTCCAGCACGGTTATATACTCCTTGTGCTCGGACAACTTTTGTTCCACCTCCTGGATCGCTCTCCCGTGGGTTTCCTGATTCTGAACCACTTGATTAATCGAAGCCTTAATCGGGTCCAGTGTGTCCTTCTTCAGTTTGGCGAAGCAATCCTCGAAAAACTTCACCAGCTGCTCCACCTGGTCCTGACCACTATGCCGTCTCCCCGCGGCCCTTGCTTTCCGCCATGCTGTCCCTTGTTACCAGCTCTGCTTGCGTCTCCCTTATAGGACTTTGTCTTTCACACAGCCACTTCTGGTCCAATTCTCCATACACCGGAGGGGATTTCTCCTTACTGTCTCACTCTTCACTGATTTATCCCATAAAATCCGGAATAAACTGGGGTAGAAAGGTCCAAAAGTCCATTACAGGCGGGAGCTATCAAATGTGCGACCTACTCCTCCATGGCCGCCACCGGATGTCCGTCCCCAGACTGTTGACAACCTACCCGAGAGTGGCTACTTAACTGTTCAAATATCAACTTGCTCTCGGTGACGAGTATCAAATACTGCCAGGATGGAAATCTCTTCAATCTCAGTTGCCTCTGTGCCGAAGCTAAACTCGCCACCAGAGATGTACATGATCTGCAGGATGTGGATGGCTGTAGTGCCATTGTCCACTCCGCACTAGATTTTCAAGCCGGTTCCATTCTGTTCAATTCTGCGTCTAAGAAACCCGGCCTGTCCTTGAATGCTGCCAAACCAAAACTCAACCCAGACCAAGTCAGCCAAATATTCCACCTCCCATGAATGCTGAAACGCTGGAATATGTCAGGCACTTCCCATATCTTGGCAGCCACCTCTCTCAAAAGGCCATCATTGATGAGGAGATCCCACACCCGGTGAGCTGCTCCAGTTCAGCCTTCTGCAAGTTAGGGCAGCGAGTGTTTGATAACAAAGACTTCTCAGGTCAGCGCAAGTCGTAGCACCTAGTTCAGTAATGATTATCGCATGCCTGCAGTGAGACCTGGACTGTATATCAATGATGCAAACGAGCGCGAGGGAATTTCCATTAGCAATGTCTTTGTTGCATGTTCTAGATTCAATGGGCTGTCAAACAAATACTAGTGTCCTCCTTGAAGCCAGCTCGACGAGCATCCAGGAAAATCTGTAAAAGATCAACTACGATGGACCATGCCTCGATGGCCAGAAAAAGGGTCTCCCCCACCTGGTCCTGTTCACCCCACACTCAAATGGCCAACATTCCGGGGGAGGATGAAGAAAACGCTTCAACGACACTCAGAAGCTCTCCTTGAAGGGTGGCAGTATCGATGCTGATGGCTGGGAGGAGCTTAGTACCCATGGTTCAAAATGGCGACAACATAGTTGCATCTTGCTTTGAGTCACAACGTCGTAATGATGAGGCAGAGAAGGTACGAAAAGGAAGCATTTCCTGCACTCCCGACCCCACTATCTCACGGGATGCCCTGCCCCTTGCACCCAAAGATCTCTGGGTTGAGAATCTGCTTCTTCAGTCATTGGAAGACCCCCTGGCAGAAACCCGTGACCCTGTGTGGACACCATCCTCGAATCGAGGGCCAAGTGTCCACAAATGCTTTGGCTTTGACTAAGTTTTGGGCAGCTGACCTAATATCCCTACGTGGCTCGGTGTGAAGCACCTTGGGGCATTTTACTATGTTAAAGGTGCTATACAAATACGTGTTGCTGATAATATGGAGCCATGGCAGGAGTCTGCACTGCATTGCCAGTCTTCCAGGGAGTGCTCTAATATCCAGTATATTGGGACATAGCCTCAAAATAAAGGGAAGTAGATTTAGGACTGAGCTTAGGAGGAACTTCTTCACCCAAAGGGTTGTGAATCTATGGAATTCCTTGCCCATCGAAGCAGTTGAGGATCCTTCATTAAATGTTTTTAAGATAAAGATAGATAGTTTTTGAAGAATAAAGGGATTAAGGGTTATGGTGTTCGGGCCGGAAAGTGGAGCTGAGTCCACAAAAGATCAGCCATGATCTCATTGAATGGCGGAGCAGGCTCGAGGGGTCAGATGACCTACTCCTGCTCCTAGTTCTTATGTTTATGTTCTTATGTATAAACATATTTCTAGCTCCCTTACCAAAAACACTGCTTTGTAATTATAGACACGACGTTCTGATAGACTGCGGGGCATCAACGGTCAACTTTTAATGGATTAAAGAAAAAAATAATGCTTGAAAGGGTGATCAGAGAGGATTTTCAAGCAAGAGTAGTGATATATGAATCCCAATAATTCCCGTTTCACAGTGCTTTGAGTATATTGTGACAGCGGAGGCAAGTTAGCAGTGTTTCCAAGACAAACATACAGCTGAAAGGGTACAGAAATGTAAGATAG